>NC_057808.1:485933956-485947417 GCF_018294505.1 Triticum aestivum
TGCACTGCCACATGCATCTTTCTACTGAGTTGTATTCTACTGAACTATGAACAGAAATAAATAAATTGATTAATTTTTTTAAAGGTCAAGCTCCTAAGAGGATAAAAAAGGCACATGATCAGTTGTTCTTTGATGGTTCTTGATTACCAATTTCGCACCGTTTCGAATGTTTGGAGAACACATGGTGGCAGTCGGTATATTTAAATGGCTGGTTTCATCTATTATAGGGAAAGACTAACTATCGACCGTTATGAATTTGTAAAGATTAAAACTTAAAATAATTGCATGCAATGTTTATTTCTACTGGTTGCTGATTCGGTCTTTTATTTTTTTTATAGAAGGAAAGAAGAATATATTTTTTGTGTCTATTTGAGATTGCTTTTACCACACTTGCCTGGTGGTAAGGAGAGTAATTTTAATATAGAAGTTCTAAAATACTCTGCTTGATATGCATGAGGATCCTAAATTTGTTCCTTTTGTTATGACGTACATCGTCTCTCGAGTCACCCAGCCTTGGCCCTATTACGGCAACGCCGACGGAGGAAGTGAGTAGGCTTCTTGACCTCTACACGCCATGGCCAGGACAACGAAAATTCTACATGTGCTAACTGGCACAAATAAGAACTAACTTAGCGAGATTCTCCAAGGCCTAAAAGTAAAATAAAAAGCAACCCGTAGCAACGCACTGGCACATCATGTGATATTTTTCTTCTCCTGTTCACTAAAAAAAAAAGACACTTCCGTGATGATATGTGTTTGTCACAGTAGGTCACGTTTTCTGTCATGCATGTACATCCATGATGATTTTATGACAGAATCGAGATACTCATACCTATGCTGTCGTAGAAGTGTTCCATGACATTACCAAAATTATCATCACGGAAGTGTCAACTTCCATGACGATAAATCGCGCATCATAGAAGTGCTTTCGTCAAGGGTGACCGACACATGGCATCCACCATAACGGGTCGCCGTTAAGCTATCGGGTCCGGTTTTGGATCCGATAACCCGTTAACAGCCCGGACCAATGGGAAATTTCCACGTGTAAAATTTTGATTGGCCGGAGGAAACACGTGTCAGCTCGTCAGTGGGTCAGATAGGCGCCTATGATATGTCGACACGTGCGACGGCCCACCGCTGGCCCATATAGCTTACAAAGGCCGACCCGTTTGACTTAGTCAAAAGTTAGCGGGCTGGCCCATGAAAAGCCTGTTAACGGTCTCTTCTCAAATAGACCATTTTGCGGCCCGGTAACTCACGGCCCGTTAGGGCCTACCCGAAATCGGCCCAACAACGTCATGTATGGCCCACGACGTCTTTCGGCCCATATGAGGCCTTCGTATCTTTAGGCCCTTTAGAGGCCCACGGTGACTCTAGCCCATAATGAACAGTAAATTTCTTTGTACCCGTTAACGGCCCATGATTCACATGGGCCGTTTCCAGCCCGTGTTAGCTTTCGGCCTACTGATGGCCCACACATTCTTGGGCTCCTTTCCGGCCCTTGATTACTTCCGGCCCGTTACTGGCATGTTCCCCTAATGGGCCAAATTTGACCCGTGGCAAGAGTCGGCCCATTTCTGGCCTGTTAACCCGTTGCGCCGTTTCCAGGCCGTCCTATATTCTGGCCCATTAACGACCATTATGCCTGTGACAGAATTAAGCATTTGCTGTCCTCCGGCCTGTTAACGGCCCGTACCGTGCTGGGCCGATAACAATTACGCCCGTTTACGGCCCATGTTGACCCATTTATCCGATGACCCGAGGCCCACCGATTCTACGGCCCTGTGGGAGGCCCATTTATCGACGACCCGTAGGAGGCCCATGGATCCTACGGCCCGTAGCAGGGTCACGGTTACCACGGTCCGTATATGGCCCATGGTTGTTGCGGCCACTAGCAAACCAGGGGAAAAGAAGACTAGGAAATAAATAAGCCCGAAACTAACGCTAGGCTATTAAGGCGATTGCACAGATTACATCCACTGGGCATCAAAGATCGCCACCAGTGCAAATATAGGGAACACCCTACACTATACAAAAATGGTTTGATGTTTTCTTCAGTAGGTGGCTGCACGTTAAGAACAAATTTTGTATCGCAACAAAACAAATTATAACTATAAAACAAAAGGAAGGTTGGCATAAAAGTTAATAGTCTGGCAGATAAATGCACCACTAGAAGTTCAGAAGCTCAGTTCATTTGACATGGCTGTTACGTTTTCATGCTGTATTGTCCGATGGAGCACCATAACCTTCGCCTTCATTTCTCCTAGGCTCCTGAACAACATAGAAAATGTCTGATAGTCTGGTTCAAAACCATGCATATCTTGACGACATCGAACAATGTCTGTCCTTGTTTCACAAAGGGTCTCTGTTAGGGAATGGACTTGTGTCTGGAGCGCAGATATAACATTGTTTTGAGTTTGCATATCTTGATCATGAGGCAGTTTGGACGAGATTGCCTTAACAACCAACCCAGTATTACGCAGGAAAGTGCTTTTGGCACTGTTAGTGGACAGGTACTGACCCACTGCATCAAGAGCTGACATTGCGGTTATAGTTGCGTCGCCACCTTCAGAAGGTGGCGGTTCCACCATTTTTTCCATAGCTTGCTGAAAAGCTGGGTTTTTACATTAGTAGTACCAGAACTGAAGATATTAAGGAGGCAGCAGAACCAAACAAAATAGCTTTGGTCTATATACAGAACTTATTCTGGTGAACCCATGTAAAATATTAGTTGTATTTTACTGCAAAGTACATAATAAAACTAGGTTCCAAACATATGACCATGTACCATGGCTAATGTATTGTTTATTTCTTCACATTGTATTGACAGCTAAGGATAAAGGGACAAAGTTTATAATACTGTAAGCATAGTATGACATCATTCATATCACAAAACAACTGATAACAGACAAACAGGCAATTGTAACATTGTGTGGGCAAGTCCAGCACGGAACTAGATTACAGGTCAAGATCAAAGGAACATCACTCCTCTCTTTTAAAACTTGTAAGGTGCAATGATACGCTAGTGTATAAAATTGAAAAAAGTAATAGACATTGCCTGCAAACCATGCAGTTCAAGGCACGAGTCAGAGTAAGTAGTAGTTAAAAGGCATGAGGATTAAGGACTTACAACAGCGGTTTTGACTGGTGTAGTCATGCCCTTCGTCTTGCTGGTGTGACAGTCCTTGAAGATTTCCACAGCATTTGGTTCAGGTACTTTTTGGTCCTTGCGGGCTTTCCCCTGCATTTGGAACAAGTCAATATAGATCTGATAATATGGTACAGCGAAAAGAGTGAAACAGCAGCTAATTACAAGAGCCTCGCAGTGTGCAATATAGATACGAGATCCTGTCGTCTGTTGGAATTTCACTTTCGTACGGTTGGCCTTGTTCTTTGAACAGTTCACCTACAAGAAGATAGATGTGTGTGGCACATGCGTAAATAGGACTTCAACATGTGATCTGATCAGATATAGATATAATGTACCTGATACTTCGGATCAAACCAGTGTTATCGAGGCCTCTCCAGTCTTCATCTGATATATTTTCCATTGGAGATGTTTGGGAAAATTCACTGTTAGCCTTGCCTTCAAAGTGAGTTTTCCTCAAGTTATACCGATACTGTCGCAGAGCAGACTTGAAAACATGGGTGCAAGCTTGTCTGGTTGCATCATCTTGGCTATCCAACTTGAACCTCATCTGCTGAAAATTATGGGAGTCTCATTATCAGCAACCTAGAAAGTATGGGACAGAGCAAGACGATATTACTCGTTTCCATACATAACCATACTTACAGATAAATGGTCGAGGAAGGTGTTGAACTGGGTTTCGTCTTTGTCATTCCTGTACTGAATCCATGTTGGGAGGATATGTACATGACACCTAACGGCAACCGCTGCCTCTGATACTAACTTGGCTGACTCTATAGCATCACGTGGCCTTTTTAAACCTGCCTCAAAACGGATCTCCATTCTTCCTCCTCTAGATTTAGTTAACCTATCGAGCATTATCCCTGATGTTTGTTTCCTCTTGCGCCTAGGTGCTAGTCCAACAACGAACATAGGAAGTGTTAGTGTACATCAAACTGTGAGACTACATATAAAGAAGCATGCAACTGTAACTTGACTCCGGCAACTACCTTCTTCCTGTTGAAGCTCACAAAGTTCATCTGATCTTGCCAACTCATCTTGTGTCAAGAGTGCTTCGGAAGTAGTGTCAGGTGGAAAGGGAGCTTGGGAACGTGCTGCTAGCTGAGTTGGCCAACGAGTAAGTCGTGCAGCTGGTGGTACGGTGGAAGGTGTTGCAACAACTAGGGTTGTCTCTGCTTGTTTGGTGGCAGCTATTTGTTTCCGTTTGGCTTGTTCTACAGCTCATGTATCACGGGATGCCCTTGTACAATTTTTCGCTGGACTTTGACCTTCTATTGCACCATCAGTACCAGCAGAATCTGCAGGATTCTTCCGCTTCCCGTTCCCTGTCAATCTGTGTTGCTTCCTCTTTCTCTGTGCCATGTTAAGTCAAACCGACAAGAAAAACGAATAACAATTTAGTTCTTCAGAACAAATTGATGCGTGATACAGACGAACTGAACTTTGATGTTAGACAACCACATGATAGTAGGATGTAATATGTACGAAAACAGGACGACATGAGATAACCAGAACTATGATGTGTAAACTAAGCAGAAAAGATTCCACTAGATTAGAAGCAATGCAATGTAAGGTAGACACCATATGAAAGATGCTACAAATATCGCTCTGCCAAGTTAACAGTGTCTCATCATAAATGGCGTTTAAACAAATGTGAAGCAGTACAAGAAATAAATCATATGCAAGATGCAAACAACATCACACTACCAAGTTAAAGGTCTCTCGTCATTAGTGCCATTGCATATTCACAGCACTGCATATTCACAGCTTATGATGTGTAAACTAAGGAGAAGGCATTTCAATAAATTAGAAGCAATGAAAGCTAGACACCATATGAAATATGCAGCGAATATCACTCTACCAAGTTAAAATTATCTCGTCATAAGTGTCATTTCAACAAATTAGAAGTAGTACAAGCTAGAAAAGAATGCAAGATGTAACCTATATCACACTCCCAAGTCAAACATGTCTTATGATAAGTAATTGTTGCAGGTTACACAACAGTAGTACTTTGATGTAAGAACATGGTGTGATAGACAGATATTGTATGTTCTAGAAACAGGAACACGTGTCTTATTCACAAGTATAATGTGTAAAGTAAGCAGATGGAATTCAACAAAATTAGAAGCAATACAAGCTAGACATCATACATAACATGCAACCACATATAACAGTGCCAAGTTAGAGGGAGCACCTATGATGGTGCACTAGGGGAGACGTGCTCATGATCAACACAGCTACGTTGAGTGTCTATGCATGTGTTGTCTTGGAAATCATCTTGGGGGGATGGAGGAGTAGAATCTGTAGAGGCCCTCAGTTTGGAAGGAGCACCTTTATCCGCTGCCTTGCTAACTTCCTTCCGCTTTATTGATTTTGAATTGTCAAGAAAAAGCAATAAAATTCACTCTTCAGAACTCATTCGTGCATGATAGTGACAATCACTACTTTGATGTAAGGCAAACACATGATACCAGGATGGAATAATACGAAAACAGGACGGCATGGCATGTTCACAACTGTTTGTGTAAACTAAGCAGAAAACATTTCAACAAATAAGAAGCAATGCAAGCTAGACACCACATGAAAGATGCAACCAATATGACTCTGCCAAGTTAAAAGCATCCCATCATAAATGGCATTTCAACAAATTAGAAGCAGCGCATGCTATAAATCATATGAAAGATGCAACTAATATCACACTGCATTTACTAAAGGTGTCTCGTCATATTGATTGATGCGGGATACAAAAAAACAATAGTTTTATGTAAGGACATGCTTAATAGACAGATGTACTATGTACTAAAAATAGGAAGGCATGCCACATTAACAGGTATAATGTATAAACTAAGCAGAATAGCACATGCAATTTGACCAGATTGGAAGAATTACAATCTAGACACCATATGCAACATGCAACCACATATCATGCTGCCAAGTTTGAGCAAGCACCTGCGATGCTAGTGTAGGGGAAATGCGGTAATCAACTATAGATCTACGTTCACTATCTTCATCTAGCCTTGTTGTTTCTTGAGAATCATGTGGGGAGGCTGACGCTGCAATCTTTAAATGAGGATCTTTTCTCACGGTAGTCCACTGGCCTGACTGCCTCATCATAAGTGATTGGTGAGGGATACACAAGAACATTAGTTTGATGTAAGAACATGGTTAATAGACAGATGTACTAGTATGTACCAAAAACAGGAAGGCATGTCATATTCAAAGGTATAGTGTGTAAGCTAAGCAGATGCAATTTAACCAAATTGGAGGCAATACAAGCTAGACATCCGGCTGGAGTGGTGAGCATGATCATCTAGGACCTGAGACCCTGGTGGGAGGCGGGCTGCTTCGCCACCATCGTGGCTTTTTAGTTGGCTTCCAGGTGATGCCTGTCTGTGATGGGCTTGTCACTGGCTCGGCCAGTGCCGTGACTAGCTATTTGACTTCTGGTGCTCCCGGGATGGTGGTTCGTGTAAAAAATATCTTTCCTTATCTTAATAAAGACCGACTTCGGCCTTTCGAATACAAGCTAGACACCATATGCAACATGCAACCACATATGACACCGCGAAGTTAAAGCAGGCACCTGGGATGGTGGTTCATTGGGAGCGAGATTGTCAACTCCAGAGCTACGTTTACCATCTCCATCTGCTGACAATGCACCCTTTAAAGTGCTAAAACGTGTCTGGGCTACCCGCGTACAAAGATGAAGCAACTTCTCTCTTTTCTTTTCTACTTCTTTGAAGGCAGAGTCTGAAATACCCTTGCATAAAAACACAATAGTGAGAGTATGGGTGAAGTGTGTGCAGAACTAGTGCACTGTAAAAGTAGCAGATAACAGGTGGCTGAAAAATAAATGACAGGAGACATATGATAGCTCTACAACATTGCATGGCAAACAAAATCAGATTCTACTCCGTATGATTTTGTAATATATGAGCACAGGAAATGCAGGTACTCCTCCATCACACCACCACATGTGGTCCTATCAAGATAACAGTCGACTAAAAATAAATAGGCCAGTCAATTTTTTGATGAACCGTCTGATCTATAAGGAACATGCAGATGGCCTTCGTCTACCTCCCGCCAGTCACTGTTGGTGATCTTTCTCGAACCGCCAGCGACCACCGGCCCAGACCCCTCCCTCCGCCGCCCCACCCTCCCCTCAACCTCACACCACCGCCGTGCTTGGCAGCGCCCCCAGGCCATCCCTTTAATCCCGGTCGACCTCCAGATCGGGCTCCAGCAGCTCTAGGCCCCACACACCCCTAAGATAAACACGGAGGCGCTGCTTCCCCAACGTAATAGGCGGACTAGCGCCTGTTACGCCGGGAATGCTTCCGTTAATTGGGAATCAACTGACCATGAATTGAAATCCAGGGAGGCGACGGACCTCTAGCTAAGGTGAAATAGTATATGAGGAGAAACCTTGTGCATCGCGAGTTACTAGGAACATCTAGTATCAAGAAGAAGTGGTCAACTAGTGTCTTCTGTGGGATGAATGCCGTGCAAGCAGACACGTAAGATTTGCATGAATAAGGGAAGAGGAGTACCATTTACGGTTGCAAGTGTGGTCGCCTCCATATGCCGCGCCGATCTTCTTCTTTTTGCCGGGGAAACCGATGTTTTGGAGGAGGGTGCAGGCTTGGACGAACCCATGGCCAAATTGTTGACTATGTTGCCGTGGCCGTATGTCGGCAGAGGGAAAGCAGATCCGAGGCGGCGAAGGACGGCGTAGCAGGAACAGCTCCGGTGCCGTGGACGGTGGCGAAGTTGGAGCGGCAGCGGTGAGGCGTAGGACGACGTGGTTGAATTGGCTCGGGTACGGACGGCTCGGCCTCGGCTTCAACTACTAGCCTTGGAGGGCGTTGCGGTTGAGGTTGCGGTGGACGACGATGTCGGGGTATCAGCTCCGGCGTGATGGAGGAGGGCGGTGGTTGATGGGTGCGATGGGGTGGCGGACAGAGGACGCCGGGGTTTCGCGGCTGGTGGAGAGGTAGTTTTGGCGCCCATGGAGTACAAATGGGGAATCGGACGGGGGGGCGGGGGCGGGGGGAGCTAAGGGAGAACCATGTTTCGGTCTGGGACGCGCTTGTTTTTGGCTTTTTTTAAACAGATGGGACGCGCTTGTTTGAAATTTGGGGAAAGTATAAACTTTGCCCCCCTCTTAAATTTCGGACCTACTGCGGGTCGGGGGTAGGATGGTAATCCGAGGTGTCCCAAATAGTGGGCGGGAGTGATTTCGGCCGCGCGCATGTGTGCTTAGGTGGCCATTGTGTATGAATTTTTTTCGGAGGCGGTTGCTTGGCGTCTAGATGAAGCTACAAACCTACCCCAGTTTAGACCTTTGGACGTCGGGCCAGTAGGTTTCATGGGTCGGAGTTAGAAAAGTCATTTCCTTCTACTACCAGACATTGGTCTCACGCGGTTTCGAGCGAGTAGAGGCTCTTTTGGCGCTTCGTTCGAAATTTTGAAACAGAAGCGTTCACGTTTAGAGTACTCTTGAACTTTGAGGATTGACCTAAATAGAAAACGTTAAATTTGACCTTGTATGTTTGAAAACCTCATTAAATTATCCGCTTCTTTTTGAAATTTTGACACTTGAAAATCCTATAACTACGATTATTTTGGAATGGAGGAGCTAAATTTGAATCTATTTTGTACACGACTATATATGCTATTATGTATAAAATCAGAGCCAAGATTGGTGCCCTCATAATTTAGGTATGATTTACAAATGCCATGATATCGAATTCAGATAATTGAATGGATTTCATGTTGAATTCAATTTTTTTAAACCACCTTAAGTTGAATTCAAATGTATGCTAGTTCATAGCTAGCTATTTATAATGTACATTGTGTAACTTTCGTATGTATAATTTGCTTTACACACACAACATGAACTATACTCATGTTTATATTCGATTTCTAAAGCGATGCATTGTCTGGAGTTCAAAATACTAACTATGTGGATCAATTATGTCGAATAATAACATAGACATGCTAGAATCTATATGTCTGATGGATCAATGACCGTTCCTTACGCGAATTGCAAGTATCATGATCCCATCCTAATATTTGGATACAATTTATATCTTTAATCAATGTGTACATCAGTCTTTTACGTGTAGTTTCACTCTCCATCGGTGGTCTCTCACACATGCTCACACACTCTCTCCCGAGGTGTCTTTCTCGCAGACATGCTCTCGATATAACCCTCCCTCCCTCTCGTAACCATTTACGACTGTTTTCACTAACCTTTATCATAAGCACTCTTCCTCTCACAAGCATACACACGCACAATCCCCATCGACCCTTTCTATATACATAGACATGCCTACGTGTCTCCTGTACGCACATTATCTTTATGCCTGTCTCTCACGCATTGTCTCACACCTCTCTTCCTAATCGACGAATATGATTCTAGCAGAGCATTCTGTAGGATGCCCCTTAAAGTTAGGTTGGATGAATAGTAATATCAGAGATAAGGGGTTACCTTAGTCCGAGAACCTAGGGTTACAAATCCTAGCCGGCTTTGTCAGTGGACACAGAGTCCTTCACAATTCTGCTATCTTTGTCTTATACGACTAGTCATCCATGGGTCTCCCTAAATGCGTCATGGGCTGACCAATGTGGCGTAGGACGGAACCGAACCAAGGGCCTCACCTCGACCCACCAAACCTCACACGGTGACACACCCTCTGCCCCAGGTCTCGTTATCTTCTCACACCCACACATACCAACACACACACACCACACTCAAAAAATTCTCCTCGTGCCTCTATCCTCTCCCCCCTTGCATATACACGCTCAAGGGAATCTCTCGCCGTGACATCATATTTGTCTCTCTCTCTAGACCTCTCTCATTTCTCGTGCTATCTCTCCCATGCCCCCTCCCCCCGCCGGCCCCTCTATCCATGCCTCTCTCGAATACGTAATAAACACACATACCTCTCTATGCCCTGCCAAATACATCAACTGCACATTCACACATGTTACATCACGTACCCCATTGATCTAAAAAGCCCTCTCTTCACGTTTATTTCGCATACAACATTCCTTTTGAATAAAGTGTTGCAATTTTTTAGAATTTCTAAATATATACAACATTACAAAGTTATATGGAGGAGTATGAACGTTAATTTGCATTGCATGGTGCCCACAATGATATTTATTCCGCACTGTGAATTTTTATATTTTTATCCTATATATAAAGTTAGTCATAATAAAGAGGAACAAAGAGCATCTCTCTCCATCGCATACACCCCCTCTACGCCCCTTTCACGTACGCACACAAACTATCTCCAGGTCCTCTAAAAGTAAGCCCCCAGCACATTCACGCATGTTTCATCTTTCTCTCGCGATATATACAGTGACGATCATTGTATTTGACGAGAAACCACGATACGTACATTGGACTTCAGAATCCACTCATTACGGTCACCATTTACGTTTTGTGGTTATTATACAGTGATGGGCTCACCGTATAGCTCTGTATTTGCTCAAGACACGACTAGTTGACCAGTTAAACGCTCCACGTGGCACCTCTAGTGTTGCATCACATTATCTCACTACCATTGGGCCCACCTGTCGGCTTGTATCTACTCTACATCTACATCTACACTCTTATAACTACACTCATAAAAAACAGAGTTGGTGATGATGGTGTGCCTGCCATCCTGCAATATAGGCCGTCCGATTTATATCTGACGGATAGGAAGGAAACCATGGCAATTTTGCAAAAATGTACCCACACACCTCTCCACATTTGCAAATAAGGCCTTCCCCCATTCATCCTTTTCTCTCACAAGATAAACTAGTCATACAAATGCATCTTGATGTTACGTTCAATATACGGGCATCTTGCTAGTAAGAATGAAAACAAACGACAAAAAAATATTGGACGGTGGTTCGAAGTCATGACCACGGGCACAGCGGACAAGGTGGCCTTGTATTGGTATGTTGAGTCGTCTGTTTTAACACACAAGAGCTGGTGTGGTGATTATACACACACACACACGCATGCACACGAACTACATGCACGCAACACTCATACGAACACATGCAGCCATGCACGCACGCAACACTCACACATACACACGCAGCCACGCATGCATGCAACACTCACACGCACACACGCACGCATGCATGCACACCACACGACCAACACACACTCTCACACTCAAGTGCTCAACCTACAGGTGCATGCACACACATCAGCCCCTGACAGACGCATAAACAACCAGGTGATTCCCGCGCATGGGTTGGAGTCTTGTCGCGCCTCCGTAAGTTTGTCTTTATCTGACCTTTTCCCTAGGCGAACTGACAGGTGGGACCCACAAGGAACGTGGTCAATTTAACTAGTCAACATGGTGCCACGCAGACTATTTGGCCGGTTAACGGAGTGCAATCCGATGCTGAACGGTGAGCAAGGGACCGTATAATCACCGCAAAACGTATATAGTGACCGTAATGAGCGTCTTCTGAAGTTCAGTGACCGTATTATGCTTTCTCACTGTAGGCCCTCCAAAACTACATCTCTACACGTTCTTGCATGTTACATATAACAACTATGCAATACAGCACTACTACTACACTCTAACACAATAAACTATATGTGTTTTTAGTTTTACTAGATATCATATTGTTACTTAATTATTCAGTTTGCATACATTAAAATTGCCTTTGAAATGTATGGCCAGTATCATCTACCGCGCGGGAAAAATCCCGCCCTTTCCTGTTTAATTGGGTTTGTATCGATGGATCGTGCGAAACAGCAAACTATAGTACTATACAGTACAAGTGACAGTTCACTGGGCCGCCGTGTCGTGTACTGCTCCGTCGTAAGAGTGAAGCGCTCACTTTCACAAATTTTCTAGTCCCTTTCGCTGGCATGTGGGACATCAAGCTACCGGGTCCATGTGCCATACCGAAATACAGTGCAGAGCAGCAGGGGTGAAGCACCCCAGTCATGGTGCCGGCATAGTAATGAGCAATGAGGCGTCAAATCACAAAGCTGCACCTTTCCCGCAGTTAAGTTGGAGGGATGTAGTAATAATAATGCTAGTAAAAAAAGAAGTTGGAGGGACGAAGCAACCATCATTTCACTCGTTGCTGTATCCGCTTCTCCCTCATCTTCTTCAAGTTAACCACGTGTTGCTTCTTCCGTTGTTCTGCCTCATGTGGGACGCGGATCGGCTTGGTAAAGCACTGACACATGGGACCGCATGTTAGCAAACCACCAGGCCAACGTCCTCTAAAAATAAGAAACCTCCCCAGCCATCCGCGCGGCAAAATCACCTCATTTTTACTAATCTTGATTCTATAATTTTTTAGATCAATATAATTGAGATTTGTATAGATAGCACACAGGAGCAAAACCAAGTGGTACGGTTAAGGGCATCCACAATGTGTAGTCAAATGTGAAAATAGCTTTTGTCATCTATGGGAACCATTGTGGACGGTGCTGCCAAAGCCAAAAAGATGGAACCGAAGCTCCCTGATTAATTGATTGAAGGAATGGAAAAATGCAACGTCTCTCCTCTTTCTCCCGTGCTTGGACGCATGTACAGTATAGAGCACAGAGTCTACTCTCATGTCCCTTCTATCACAAATCACAAAGCAGTGAGGCATCAAATCACAAAGCACGGATGAAGCAACCATCATTTCACTCTTCGCTGACTTCGCTTCTCCATCGTCTTCTTCGAGAAACCACCTCACCGCACTAAGCTGGATGGACGACGCAATTGTGTACTAGTAGTACTAGTACATTTACGCGTCCTTTGGTTCAACGGACTTCCTGGATGCAAATAAGGCGGTTGTCTCAGCTTGGAGGCGGCACTTGCGAACGACTTACCGTGGTCTCCCTCAATGGTGTTCTCCGTCGAACGCACTTCGCCAAACCACAACGTTTGAGATATCATTGGCATCACCGCAATGGGGAAGGAAGTCAAATAGTTACTACTTCCATTTTTTTGTACACACTAGTAGGAAATGGGGCTTTTACCCCGGTTTGTAAGGGCCTTTTGTCCCGGTTTTCGAACCGGGACTAAAGGGTCGTTACTAAAGCCCTAACCCTTTAGTCCCGGTTCTTACACGAACCGGGACAGAAGATCCTCCATGTGGCCGCTGCTGCCAGCCCAGGCAGGGGGGCCTTTGGTCCCGGTTGGTGCCAACAACCGGGACTAATAGGCAGGGCCTTTTGTCCCGGTTGGTGTCACCAACCGGGACCAATAGGCAGGGCCTTTTGTCCCGGTTGGTGTCACCAACCGGGACCAATAGGCATCCACGCGTCAGCATTTTAGGGGCTGGGGTTT
>NC_057808.1:485947718-485952942 GCF_018294505.1 Triticum aestivum
AGAGGACTAGACACGCTAGCTAGTAAGCAAATGAAGGAAACAGAAGATCGTCATGAACATATGCATGCAGAGAGAAGTGATATCGACCACCTCTCCTTCTCCGAGAGATTGGTCGAACAACAAGTTCTCGTATATCTATCTGACACTACCGGCTACATATATACAATAATTATCTCTTACAATATAATCTCCTAATTAAATTGTAAGAACACAGGGTCCACATAGTATTCTCCGTTTTCAGCGATCACGTGGTCAAGGAAGAATACCGCCAATTCCTCTTGAATTGCTCGCATACGATCTTCTGCTAGGAGTTCATCCCGCATCCGAAACATCTAATTTGAAGAAGGGGGTCAATACATATATATATATATATATATATATATATATGAATAAATGAAACTCGACACAAATGATGGTAATAAAATAAAATTGTGAATATTATTGCTTACGCACTTCATATTGTTCGTCAGAGTAGCCCCGCTCACAGGTCGTGTGGCGGATAGACTCGCAAACGTAGTATCCACAGAAATCATTCCCTTGTTCCACACAACCATTTTACAAGAAATAGAGGTCAATCTAACTGATAAGCAAGCATGCTAAATGGTATTGATGAAACTAGCGCTTGAATCACTAGGAGATGTACGGAACATGCTACTATAGTACTTACTTTCGGGTGTCTAAATTGCAGCTTCTTCGGCAGTCCCGGAGCTTTTGTGGTGAATTTTCTCCAAACCCTGCCAGACAAAGAAAACAATTACTTGATATCAGGAAATGAACAAAGTTGCTGATATGGTGGATAATGATCGATTTAACTTACTTCTCGAGCATTTGAGTCATGTCCGCGTAGTCCTGGGGATCTTTTCGTCTCGAGTCTAAGACGGTTACTACTCCCTGCTCAAGCTTAATCTCTAGGAGAATATAGTGGAAACTGCGCATGCATGCATAAGTCATCAATTACATTACCATAACCTGGACTAATAAGGGAAACCGAATATGCACAAGACAGTAACACTCACTTGAAGTTGTAAGGAAAGAGTATTATATCTTTGTTTTGATTTAATACCAACGATCGTAGCAAGTTGGCCTCAGCTTCTTTGGCATGTTTTTCAACCGTATATGCATCTATGAGATTTGTGTTAATGAACCCAATATCACCGATTTGTCTTTTCTTCAATTCGGCGATCTTCAATCTGCATAATATAGTGAGGATAATTATAAATACATGCAATGAAAGAGCTGGCCTATATAGAGAGACTTAATGACAGAAGTAGTACTACTTACAGACAGTAGCAAGTGATCGTTGATTTATCGAGGGCCTTTTGATTGTAAAACTGGAAGAACTCCTCAAATGGAACATTCAGCAGTTCAATTCCAACGAGGTCATGCTCCGGTTTAACTCTCAGCGTCAAAGTATTCATCCCATCAGACTCTCTGCAGGTTTTCATGTACCAATCATGTAATCTTCGCATCATCGTTGTTAGAGATCTTTCATCTTTGACGAGAGGCTTCCCGTAATGGTATTTGTGTTCGTCCACCTCCATGATTTCATAATGTACATCGTCGGGCAGGTAATCTCCAAGATTGCTATAACCGGGCACCATCCTCGGATCATTAGCGACGATGTCGCTAGACTCCTTGAGCGGGGGGCACGATTGGTTCGCTTGTTCGCCGAGCTGGGCAATTTTTTTCCCAGCTCGTCGTTCTTTTAACCTTTGATCATTGACAGTACTTCCCGACCGCTCCGCTTCGGCATATGTCTTTGCAAGAATGCGCTCATAGTTGCCTCTCGGTGGAGACTTTGGTAGTTTTGTCAGGGCAGCCAGAGTGCGCTTTGCTTTCACCGGATCTACCTTCTCCTCCGGAGGTGGATGTTTCTTTGCTTTCACCCCTTCAAAGAAGTTCTTCACTTCGGCTTGCACGATCTTCCTGGTTTCCTCCTCGGTCCTCTCGTATGGTAACTTCTCTGGAGTCTTCAGAGAAGGACCGAATCTGTATTGCCTCCCGCCTCTGGCAGCTGTACTGCTAGACGCCGGCAGAGCAGACGGAGCGGCTGCGGCTGTCTTCTTTCCTTGCTTACGAGGCGGAGGAGAAGGACTACGACGCGCTGGAGCAGCCGGAGCGGTGGCGGGTCTCTTCCGCCCTTGCTGACGAGGCGGAGAAGGAGGAGGCTGGCTGCTCTGGCACGCCGGCGCAGGCGGAGAAGGAGCCGGAGTGTCGCCATGCACCGGAGAAGGAGGCTGATGAGTGCCCCAATCACTCGCCGGAGGAGGAGGCGGAGGAGGAGGCGGAGTGCCGCCACGCGCCGGAGAAGGAGGCTGAGTGCCCTGATCACTCGCCGGACGAGCAGGCGTTGGCGGAGTGCCCTTACTCGCCGGAGGCGTCCAGTTCGAAAGGTTAATGAGCTCCTTCCGCCATAGGCACGGAGTCTTCAGAGCTAAACCCAGCCGAGTCTCCCCTTCACCGGTAGGGTGGTCAAGCTGGAGTTCCTCAAATCCCTCCATTATTTCATCCACCATCACCCTAGCATATCCTTCTGGAATCGGCCGGCAGTGGTAGGTTGCGCCGGGTTCAGGAGGTAAAACAGAGCCAACAGCCGCCTTGACTTTGAATTTCTGCCATTCCGCCATAAGGTGGCAATGTTGAGACTCCATGATAGCATCCACGGGGTAGCTAGCAGGAGCCATCAAGACATGCTCTGGCTGAAGCAGCTCGGTGGAAGCCACGCTGCTTCTCCGCTGAGATGGCGGGGTAGCTTCGGGGGTAGCTTCGGCATGTCAATTGCCGTCTCGTTCCTCTAGCGCTTGAACCCTTTCGTGCAGCTTCTGAATTTGGGTCTGCTCCATTTTTTTCCTCCTCTCCTGGCTTTTGTAACCGTCTGCGTCCAGAAAACCAGCCTTCCACGGAACGGAGCCTGGCGTGCCTCGTGTCCGTCCAGGGTGCTCAGGATTCCCGAGGGCCATTGTGAGCTTGTCGTTCTCTCTGTCTGGAACGAACGTCCCTTCCTGCGCTGCATCGATATATTGCTGAATCTTCTTGACTGGTATTCTCAAAAGCTCGTTCGTCCAAACGCACCTCCCTGATACAGGGTCCAAGGTTCCGCCAGCCCCGAAGAACCAAGTCCGGCAACGATCTGTCCAGTTCATTGTCCGTGGTTCGATCCCTTTTTCAAGCAGATCATTCTCAGCCTTGGCCCACTTAGGTCGGGCTTTGAGGTAGCCACCTGACCCCGTGCGATGGTGAAGCTTCTTCTTCGCAGCATTCTTCTTGTTTGTCGCTGACATCTTCTTACTCTTTTCCGATGTCTTGTGGGCCACAAATGCGGGCCAGTGATCTCTGATCTTCTCATACCGACCGATGAATTCTGGTGTCTCTTCTTTGTCGACAAACGTTTTCAGCTCATTCTTCCACCTCCTGAATAGGTTTGCCATCTTCTTAAGAGCATGAGACTTGATTAATTGCTCTTTAACTGGCTTCTCCGGATCCTCCTCTGGCGGTAGGGTGAAGTTTGCCTTCAGCTCAGTCCAAAGATCATCTTTCTGCATATCATTGACATAAGACACCTCAGGGTCTTCCTTCTTAGGCTTATACCATTGCTGGATGCTGATCGGGATCTTGTCCCTAACTAGAACCCCGCACTGAGCAGCAAATGCATCCTTTGTCCGGATGGGTTCAATCGGTTGGCCGTCGCGCGCGATTGCTGTGATCTCAAACCTTTCATCCAAGCGCAACTTTCTCTTCGGGCCTCGTCTCTGTACCGTAGTTGTGCTCGATCCGGAGGGCTAGAAAAAGAAGAAAGACGAGTGTTAATTAATATGTGTACATACCAAAACAATGAATGCATCAATTAGCTAGTCAGCACAGGCTTAACTAATATATTTACCTGGCCGGACTCTGTTCGGTCACCGGAGCAGTCACCACGGGCTCCTTCTTGCACCAGTATTGGGTCACCGGAGCCATCATAATCATGTCTTTCCTCCTCCACTCTTCGATCACCGTAGCCTGCTTCTTCACCCTGTTCTTCCAGACCATCATTGTCGTTAAGATACGACAAGATATCACCTCCGGCTAAGATTATGTCCCCCAACACCTCTTCTGCTTGCTCGTCTCGTCCGTGCTCCATTGTTTCTGCAGATATTACAACATGGCAATTATTACACAAACATGACAGCAGGTGGATATATTAGTGCAAACGTAGACCTAGCTTATTCCGGGTTTGGGGTGGCCTCGGCAACGCTTCAAGGGTAGGGGCACGGCGGGAGGGGATAGGAGACCGACATCGTTTTTTTCTAGGGTTTGGGTGTCCTCGAGAGTTTTGGTCGAGCGAGAGGGCCGGGGGGTGCTCCCGTGGTATAAGTTATCATGGTCGAGAGGGGGTATAAATATCGACCGTCCATGATGTCGAAGTTATCTGGGAGGGAGTTATATATATCGACAACGACGACATACATACATGGGAAAATAATGTTATCGGGGAGGGGGTATATCGACCCCCCCCCACGTGTTGAAGTTATCGGGAGGGGGTTATATCGACAACGACGACATACGTACATGGGAAAATAATATTATCGGGGAGGGGGTATATCGACCCCCCCTCGTGTTGAAGTTATCGGGAGAGGGGCATATCGACGACGACAGACCCGATAAAACATAAGAAAACGAAGAAGAAATAAAAAGAGGAGAAGAAGAAAAGGAATAGAGGAGAAGATCGAAGAAAAAAAAAGAAGAAGAAAAAGAGGAGAAGAAGAAAGGAATAGAGGAGTTTCTATTTTTTCTTCTTCTCTTCTATTCCGTTCTTCTTCTCCTCTTCTTTTTCTTCTTTTTTCCTCTTCTTATTTATTTCTCCTCTTCCTCCTCTCCTCTTCTTCTCCTTTCTTCCTCTTCTTATTTTCCTTTTTCCTCTCATTCATAAAAAAATGTTCAAATAGAAAATTTCGATAAAAAGTAAAGGTTTTGCCTAATGCATTGTTCATATGAATATACAAACATTTGCATATTCTACAGTAATTAATATCACCAAAAAAATCTATGAACAGAAAAAAATCCTAACTTTTCTAAAAATCTATCTTTTGCATATATACATGAACATATATATACACAGAGAACATATATACATACATATACTCATACATGAACATATCATCATATATATGAAAAAACAAGCATATATATGAAAAAAAAACAAGCATATATATGAAAAAAGGGCGTCGACCGGACCTAGGTGAGG
>NC_057808.1:485953609-485954185 GCF_018294505.1 Triticum aestivum
AAGTGTTTGCTTATATAGCAAAGCCTTTAGTCCCGGTTCGTGGCACCAACCGGGACTAAAGGTAGGCATTAGTCCCGTTTGGTGCCACCAACCGGGACCAAAGCCCTCTTTTCAGCAGCCCAAAGGGCGGGAAGCGGCGGCCTTTGGTCCCGGTTGGTGGAACCAACCGGGACTAAAGGGGAGGCATTGGTCCCGGTTGGTGCCACGAACCGGTACCAATGCACCCCTTTAGTCCTGGTTGGTGGCACCAACCGGGACCAAAGGCCTCTTGCTGCCCCCGTCGCGACCAAAAGTTTAGTCCCACCTCGCTAGCCGAGGTGCGCCCGCACCAGTTTAAAAGCCGCGGCGCGGCTGCTGTCTTGAACTCCTCTCTATAGCAGGCTTCTGGGCCTAACTTTGGTGTGCTGCCCGTTGAGCCTTCTAGCCCTTCTGGGCCTGTATTTGCAAACCTGAGGGTTGGAAGGCCCAGCGGGCAGCGCCCCAACAATTTTTTTTGCTGTATTTAGTTTTTTTTCTTTTTTGCTTTATTTATTTTGTTTTGTTCTACTTACAACAAAAAACTTTTTTATTTTATTT
>NC_057808.1:485954337-486050081 GCF_018294505.1 Triticum aestivum
CAACAAAAAACTTATTTATTTTATTTTATTTTGTTTCTAATTACTTATTTATTTTACTTTATGATAATTCTTTTTGCTATTAAAGTTTCTATCAAAAAAAGTTCTTTATGAAAATTCTTTTTGCTGTATTTAGTTTTTTTGTTTTCTTTTTTGCTTTATTTATTTTGTTTTGTTTCTACTTACAACAAAAAACTTATTTATTTTATTTTATTTTGTTTCTAATTACTTATTTATTTTACTTTATGATAATTCTTTTTGCTATTAAAGTTTCTATCAAAAAAGTTCTTTATGATAATTCTTTTTCTATTAAAGTTTATTTTATTTTGTCGTAACACAAGAAGTCCGGAGTTGTAATAAGTTATTAAAAATAAAAAAGAGGCGCAATGCTCGTTGATTAGCTTCAAGCCTTTCGGAATAGTGTAGACTGCACTGCACATAGCTCCATGCAGTCTACCTTATTCCTCAAGGCTTGAAGCTAAGCAACGTGAAGGTGAGCATTGCGCCTCTTCTTCATCGTCTCTGCACTCAGGGCTTATAAACCGCTCCTAGTGCCTCTCAGCTAGTGAGGTGGGACTAAAAAACTGCTTAGTAAGAAATTCTAGTACCGGTTCGTGCCACGAACCGGTACTGAAGGTGCTCGTGGGGCCACAGCCTCATTAGTACCGGTTCGTGGCACCAACCGGGACCAAAGGGTGGAATTGGTCCCGGTTCGTGCCACCAACCGGGACCAATGGCCTTGCACAGCGGCGTGGTGGTGGGAGTTTAGTCCCACCTCGCTAGCTGAGAGAGAGCCGCACCTTTTTATAAGGTGCGGTGCGCCTGAGCTGTCGAGCTCCTCTCTAAAGCAGGCTTACGGGCCTAACCTCTCTGTACATGCCTGTGGGCCTATTGGGCCTTCTGCGGGCCTGAATCCTGGCCCATGGATGGGTTTCTAATCGTATTCAGGCCGTGGTGGCCCAGTAGGTGGCATAATTTTTAATTTTTGGCCTGTTATTTTTCATGCATTTACTAATTATTTTGAGCTATAAGACCCTAAAATTGAAAAGCATTTCAAATGAACTCCGAAAAGGTTGAAAGTTGGCATGGTATCATCATTTCATCCACATAGCATGTGCAAGAAAATTGAGAGGGTTACGGCAAAAACTAGATGCACTTCGTGTACAAAACGGACAATGGTATCATACTCGTCTGTTACAAAGTTGGCATGGTATCATCATAATAGTTGCGGGAGAAAGTCTTCACTTTTTCTTCGCTTGTGTCATTTGCTTATTGCGCCGTAACCATGGATAATCTTCATCGTTTATCAGGATGCTTGGGTCAGCCTTGACTTTGAAGGGAGGAATTTCATGAAACTTTTCATAATCTTCAGACATGTCTGTCTTGCCCTCCACTCCCACAATGTCCCTTTTTGCTGAAAGAACTATGTGGCGCTTTGGCTCATCGTATGATGTATTCGCTTCCTTATCTTTTCTTTTTCTCGGTCTGGTAGACATGTCCTTCACATAGATAACCTGTGCCACATCATTGGCTAGGACGAACGGTTCGTCAGTGTACCCAAGATTGTTCAGATCCACTATTGTCATTCCGTACTGTGGGTCTACCTGTACCCCGCCTCCTGACAGATTGACCCATTTGCACTTAAACAAAGGGACCTTAAAATCATGTCCGTAGTCAAGTTCCCATATGTCCATTATGTAACCATAATATGTGTCCTTTCCCCTCTCGGTTGCTGCATCAAAGCGGACACCGCTGTTTTGGTTGGTGCTCTTTTGATCTTGGGCGATCGTGTAAAATGTATTCCCATTTATCTCGTATCGTTTGTAAGTCAATACAGTCGAAGATGGTCCCCTGGACAACGAGTACAACTCATCACAAACAGTGGTGTCACCTCTGAGACGTGTTTCCAACCAACTGCTGAAAGTCCTGATGTGTTCACATGTAATCCAGTCGTCACACTGCTCTGGGTGTTTGGAGCGCAGACTGTTCTTGTGTTCATCGACATACGGGGTCACCAAGGTAGAGTTCTGTAGAACTGTGTAGTGTGCTTGAGACCAAGAATATCCGTCCCTGCATATTATTGAGTCCCCTCCAAGCGTGCCTTTTCCAGTCAGTCTCCCCTCATACCGCGATTTAGGGAGACCTATCTTCTTAAGGCCAGGAATGAAGTCAACACAAAACCCAATGACATCCTCTGTTTGATGGCCCATGGAGATGCTTCCTTCTGGCCTAGCGCGGTTACGGACATATTTCTTTAGGACTCCCATGAACCTCTCAAAGGGGAACATATTGTGTAGAAATACGGGCCCCAGAATGACAATCTCGTCGACTAGATGAACTAGGACGTGCGTCATGATATTGAAGAAGGATGGTGGGAACACCAGCTCGAAACTGACAAGACATTGCGCCACATCACTCCTTAGCCTTGGTATGATTTCTGGATCGATCACCTTCTGAGAGATTGCATTGAGGAATGCACATAGCTTCACAATGGCTAATCGGACGTTTTCCGGTAGAAGCCCCCTCAATGCAACCGGAAGCAGTTGCGTCATAATCACGTGGCAGTCATGAGACTTTAGGTTCTGGAACTTTTTCTCTGGCATATTTATTATTCCCTTTATATTCGACGAGAAGCCAGTCGGGACCTTCATACTGAGCAGGCATTCAAAGAAGATTTCTTTCTCTTCTTTCGTAAGAGCGTAGCTGGCAGGACCTTCATACTGCTTCGGAGGCATGCCGTCTTTTTCGTGCAAACGTTGCAGGTCCTCCCGTGCCTCAGGTGTATCTTTTGTCTTCCCATACACGCCCAAGAAGCCTAGCAGGTTCACGCAAAGGTTCTTCGTCACGTGCATCACGTCGATTGAAGAGCGGACCTCTAGCTCTTTCCAGTAGGGTAGGTCCCAAAATATAGATTTCTTCTTCCACATGGGTGCGTGTCCCTCAGCGTCATTCGGAACAGCTAGTCCGCCGGGACCCTTTCCAAAGATTACGTGTAAATCATTGACCATAGCAAGTACGTGATCACCGGTACGCATGGCGGGCTTCTTCCGGTGATCTGCCTCGCCTTTGAAATGCTTGCCTTTCTTTCGACATTGATGGTTGGTCGGAAGAAATCGACGATGGCCCAGGTACACATTCTTCCTGCATTTGTCCAGGTATATACTTTCAGTGTCATCTAAACAGTGCGTGCATGCGTGGTATCCCTTGTTTGTCTGTCCTGAAAGGTTACTGAGAGCGGGCCAATCGTTGATGGTTACAAACAGCAACGCGTGCAGGTTAAATTCCTCCTGTTTGTGCTCATCCCACGTACGTACACCGTTTCCATTCCACAGCTGTAAAAGTTCTTCAACTAATGGCCTTAGGTACACATCAATGTCGTTGCCGGGTTGCTTAGGGCCTTGGATGAGAACTGGCATCATAATGAACTTCCGCTTCATGCACATCCAAGGAGGAAGGTTATACATACATAGAGTCACGGGCCAGGTGCTGTGATTGCTGCTCTGCTCCCCGAAAGGATTAATGCCATCCGCGCTTAAACCAAACCATACGTTCCTTGGGTCAGCTGCAAACTCAGCCCAGTACTTTCTCTCGATTTTTCTCCACTGCGACCCGTCAGCGGGTGCTCTCAACTTCCCGTCTTTCTTACGGTCCTCACTGTGCCATCGCATCAACTTGGCATGCTCTTCGTTTCTGAACAGACGTTTCAACCGTGGTATTATAGGAGCATACCACATCACCTTCGCAGGAACCCTCTTCCTGGGGGGCTGGCCGTCAACATCACCAGGGTCATCTCGTCTGATCTTATACCGCAATGCACCGCATACCGGGCATGCGTTCAGATCCTTGTACGCACCGCGGTAGAGGATGCAGTCATTAGGGCATGCATGTATCTTCTGCACCTCCAATCCTAGAGGGCATACGACCTTCTTTGCTGCGTATGTACTGTCGGGCAATTCGTTATCCTTTGGAAGCTTCTTCTTCAATATTTTCAATAGCTTCTCAAATCCTTTGTCAGGCACAGCATTCTCTGCCTTCCACTGCAGCAATTCCAGTACGGTACCGAGCTTTGTGTTGCCATCTTCGCAATTGGGGTACAACCCTTTTTTGTGATCCTCTAACATGCGATCGAACTTCAGCTTCTCCTTTTGACTTTCGCATTGCGTCCTTGCATCGACAATGACCCGGCGGAGATCATCATCATCGGGCACTGGTTCCTCTTGATCTTCAGCAGCTTCCCCCCTTGCAGCATCATTGGGCACATCGTCTGGTTCCTCTTGATCTTCAGCAGCTTCCCCCGTTGCAGCATCACCGTATTCAGGGGGCACATAGTTGTCATCGTCCTCTTCTTCTTCGCCGTCTTCCATCATAACCCCTATTTCTCCGTGCCTCGTCCAAACATTATAGTGTGGCATGAAACCCTTGTAAAGCAGGTGGGTGTGAAGGATTTTCCGGTCAGAGTAAGACTTCGTATTCCCACATATAGGGCATGGACAACACATAAAACCATTCTGCTTGTTTGCCTCAGCCACTTCGAGAAAATCATGCACGCCCTTAATGTACTCGGAGGTGTGTCTGTCACCGTACATCCATTGCCGGTTCATCTGCGTGCATTATATATAATTAAGTGTGTCAAAAACCATTACAGAACATCATGAATAGATAATTAAGTGACCAAATTAATAGAAGTTCATCATCACATTAAAACCAAAGTACATACATAGTTCTCATCTAACAACATATATATAGCTCTCCAGAGCATCTAATTAATTAAACCATACATTGAAACTATGTAAAACATTTCAATGCGAAAACAAATGCGATCATAATCGCAACCAAGGTAACAATTGATCCAACGGCATAATGATACCAAGCCTCGGTATGAATGGCATATTTTCTAATCTTTCTAATCTTCAAGCGCATTGCATCCATCTTGATCTTGTGATCATCGACGACATCCGCAACATGCAACTCCAATATCATCTTCTCCTCCTCAATTTTTTTATTTTTTCCTTCAAGTAATTGTTTTCTTCTTCAACTAAATTTAACCTCTCGACAATAGGGTCGGTTAGAATTTCCGGTTCAACCACCTCCTAGATAAATAAAATCTATGTCACGTTGGTCGGTATATTTGTCATAAACAATAAATGAACCAAATAGTTATAAAAAGATAATATATACCACATCCGAATCATAGACAGGACGAGGGCCGACGGGGGCGGATACCAAAACCATCGCACTATGTAATAAGAAGGAATAATAAAAGTAACAAAATTAGACAAGTATCTATCTAAAGTAAGAATTTTTTCCTTTCAGAAAGAAGATAAGAACAAGAGGCTCACCACGGTGGTGCTGGCGACGAGATCGGCGCGGGCGATCGACGGCGGTGAAGACGGGGACGGGACGTGACGGACCGCTAAACCTAGACAAATCTCGGGGAAAATGGAGCTCGGAGGTCGAGTTTCGAGAGGAGAAAGATTAACTAGTGTGGCTCAGACATTTCATCGAACACCTCATGTGCATAGGAGGTGAGCTAGAGCACCCAAATGCCCTCCCCTCGCCGGCCAGAAAAAACAGAGCACTGTGGAGTGCTCTGCTGTGGCGATGGGGTATATATAGGGAACTCATTGGTCCCGGTTCGTGGCACCAACCGGGACTAAAGGCCTTTGGTCCCGGTTGGTGCCACGAACCGGGACCAATGCCCCCTTTAGTCCCGGTTGGTGGCACCAACCGGGACCAAAGGCCTTGTGCTGCCCCGCGTCAAAAGTTTAGTCCCACCTCGCTAGTTGAGAGGGCTCGAGAGTGGTTTATAAGCGCTGCTGCGCCCACCCTCTCGAGCTCCTCTCAACTGCAGGCTTTCGGGCCTAACCGTTCTCTTTGCCTGTGGGGCCTACTGGGCCTTCTGCGGGCCTGAATCCTGGCCCATGGATGGGTTTCAAGTCGTATTCAGGCCGTGGTGGCCCAGTAGGTGGCATAATTTTTTTCTCTGTTTTTTGTTTTCTCTTTTGCTTTATTTGTTTTGTTTTGTTTCTACTTACAACAAAAAACTTATTTATTTTATTTCTAATTACTTATGTATTTTACTTTAATTATTTTATTTTTATTTATTTTACTGCTGCTATTTTTATTTATTTTACTGCTGCTATTTTTATTTAATTTATTAAGGTTTATTTATTTTAGTTACTATAGTTTATTTTTTTATTTTATTAAGGTTTATTTATTTTTATTTATTTTATTAAGGTTTATTTATTTTATTTACTATAAAAAATGAACATAGATGCGCCTATAGAGAAAATTCAACCTAAATTCATAATAAATTTCTATGAAATTCAAAGAAATTTACTGTGAATTTAGGTCAAATTCCCTGTATAAGGGCATCTATTTTCACTTTGAGAGGAGCTCAACAAGACAGAGAGGGACGGGCTTATAAACTGGTGTGAGCGCCCTTCGGTTGGCGAGGTGGGACTAAACACTGGCCGCAACTAGGACCAGCCCTTTAGTCCCGTTTTGTGGTATGAACCGGGACTAAAGGGTGGTGGGCCAGGAGCGTGGCCCATTGGTCCCGGTTTGTCCCACCAACCGGTACCAAAGGGGCCGGACGAACCGGGACCAATGCCCCCACGAGGCCCGGCAGGCCCCTGGCCGCACGAACCGGGACCAATGCTCGCATTAGTCCCGGTTCGTGACTGAACTGGGACTAATGTGGATATTGCCCTGTGACCAAAGCCCAGTTTTCTACTAGTGACACAAGGCCAGTATATGAAAATTACAATTTGCAAAAGGCCACTAACACTAATTGAGGCAAAATTGATGGGGTTTGCCTCGTACTAGAAACCAAGGACATTAATATACCCTTGCATGCATGCGGAAGTGAGAAGGTTTGTTTGCATGGCGCTGCATTAATCAAGCGATGAGGAGTGAGATGGTTTGCTCTTTGTGATGGGGAACGTAGTAATTTCAAAAATTTCCTACGCACACGCAAGATCATGGTGATGCATAGCAACGAGAGGGGAGAGTGTTGTCCACGTACCCTCGTAGACCGAAAGCGGAAGCGTTAACACAACGTGGTTGATGTAGTCGTACGTCTTCACGATCCGACCGATCAAGTACCGAACGTACGGCACCTCCGAGTTCAGCACACGTTCAGCTCGATGACGTCCCTCGAACTCCGATCCAGCATAGTGTTGAGGGAGAGTTTCGTCAGCACGACGGCGTGGTGACGATGATGATGTTCTACCGACGCAGGGCTTCGCCTAAGCACTGCTACGATATTATCGAGGTGTAATATGGTGGAGGGGGGCACCGCACACGGCTAAGAGATCAATAGATCAATTGTTGTGTCTTTGGGGAGCCCCCTGCCCCCGTATATAAAGGAGCAAAGGGGGAGAGGTGCGGCCAGCCTTGGGGCGCGCCAGGAGGAGTCCTACTCCCACCTTTTCCTAGTTGGATTAGGACTTGGGAGGGGGGAAAGAGGAGAGGGAGAAGAAGGAAGGGGGGCACCGCCCCCTTCTCCTTATCCTATTCGGACTAGGGGGGAGGGGCGCGCGGCCCAGCCCTAGCCGCCTCTCCTCTCTTCCACCTAGGCCCACTAAGGCCCATTATGTTGCCGGGGGGTTCCGGTAACCTCCCGGTACTCCGGTAAAATCCCGATTTCACCCGGAACACTTCCGATATCCAAACATAGGCTTCCAATATATCAATCTTTATGTCTCGACCATTGCGAGACTCCTCGTCATGTCCGTGATCTCATCCGGGACTCCGAACAACCTTCGGTACATCAAAACATATAAACTCATAATAAAATTGTCATCGTAACGTTAAGCGTGCGGACCCTACGGGTTCGAGAACTATGTAGACATGACCGAGACACGTCTCCGGTCAATAACCAATAGCGGAACCTGGATGCTCATATTGGCTCCCACATATTCTACGAAGATCTTTATCGGTCAGACCGCATAACAACATACGTTGTTCCCTTTGTCATCGGTATGTTACTTGCCCGAGATTCGATCGTCGGTATCTTAATACCTAGTTCAATCTCGTTACCGGCAAGTCTCTTTACTCGTTCCGTAATACATCATCTTGCAACAAACTCATTAGTTGCAATGCTTGCAAGGCTTAAGTGATGTGCATTACCGAGAGGGCCTAGAGATACCTCTCCGACAATCGGAGTGACAAATCCTAATCTCAAAATACGCCAACCCAACAAGTACCTTTGGAGACACCTGTAGAGCACCTTTATAATCACCCAGTTACGTTGTGACGTTTGGTAGCACACAAAGTGTTCCTCCGGTAAACGGGAGTTGCATAATCTCATAGTCATAGGAACATGTATAAGTCATGAAGAAAGCAATAGCAACATACTAAACGATCGAGTGCTAAGCTAACGGAATGGGTCAAGTCAATCACATATTCTCCTAATGATGTGATCCCGTTAATCAAATGACAACTCATGTCTATGGCTAGGAAACATAACCATCTTTGATCAACGAGCTAGTCAAGTAGAGGCATACTAGTGACACTTTGTTTGTCTATGTATTCACACAAGTATTATGTTTCCGGTTAATACAATTCTAGCATGAATAATAAACATTTATCATGATATAAGGAAATAAATAATAACTTTATTATTGCCTCTAGGGCATATTTCCTTCACTTTGGGCTTTGGAGAAAAAATACGCATTAATTGACACGTCAAACGAGGATTTGTATCGATTAATCCCGCGAAGGAAAACCCCGCCTTTCTTTTTTAACACTAGTACTCCTAATACGTATGTACTTATCCTGTTTGGGTCTAGGCCTTGCATTGCCATACTTCGCCACACATTTTTGCCAAGCTTGCCTAAAGTTTTTAAAATGAAAAGGAAGTACACTTTCCCATGGCTGTCGCGGTCGCACCGCACCCTCACACGGTCACTCCTGCACGCCGCGATCGCACCGCACCATCACACAGTCGCTCCTGCACGCCACAAACCCAACCAAGGGACCGCACCCTCACTGACATGTGCTACCGCTGACAGATAATTTTCGTTCATACATTATGTTTATCCAACCGCATGTTGGGGTGGATCCGTATGGCCCATGCGGTGGTCTGTTTGGGAAGAAGAAGAGGTGAGGAAGAAGGGTTAGGAGACGTAGGATATTCATCCAACCGCCTAAAATGGTAGACTGGCCCAAATGATGAAAGTCAGGTGACTTGCATAACAATATATGTTTTTACACAGCAAAAGATCCCTAAAAACAACAACATAAAGACAAACTATCACTGCTCGTGGAACGAGACGGCCTCATCATCTTTGGCTGCCGGCGCGAACCAGCCATAGTGGCCGACGTGTGTCTCTGCACCGTGGTTGTCCTCGGCCTCCAGCTACTCATTCACGCGGAGTATGCGGGCACTCTGCACGGACGAGAGCACCGCCGGATTCAAGTCGAGGACGTCTGGTTCCGCCTGCAGGAGGGCCTCGATGGCAGCGGCATCCGCACGCTCCGCGTCGAGTTGAGCCTCTGTCGCCCGGTTCAAGTCCAGGACATCCGGTTCCGCCTGCAGGAGGGCCTCGATGGCAGTGGCATCCGCGCGCTCCACATCGATTGGAGCCTCCACCGCCCGGTTCAAGTCCAGGACGTCCGGTTCCGCCTGCAGGAGGTCCTCGATGGCAGCGGCATCCGCGCGCTCCGCGTCGAGTTGAGCCTCCGCTGCCCGGTTCACATCCACGACATCCGGTTCCGCCTGCAGGAGAGCCTCGATGGCAGCGGCATGCGCGCGCTCCGCGTCAAGTTGAGCCTCTGCCTCCCGGTCCTCCTTTAGTATCGCCAGGTTGAACCGCTGGTCCGCCTGCACCATGGGGGACCCAGACACCGGCACGAAGTCGACGTCCATCGTCTCATACCCATTGGGGGCCTTCTGCGCCGCGACCTCCGCCATGAACATTGGATCGGCTTCCTCCTCCTCGTAGCTTGGCTCCAGAGAACTCGGGGACTGGCCCGCCGCAAAGCAAGCTTGCGAACGGAGGTCTGTGGCGCCGACCGCCGCCGCGATTTCTGCACGGCGCTCCGGCGTCAGCATCTTGTAGTACGTGATCTTGCGGCGCACCATGGCTTTCCGGCGAACTAGGGGACGCTTGATGCGGGCTAGGGGATCGAAAGGTGGGGGAATGGGCTGGAGAGGAGGTGTGGTTTTGGGGCAGTGGTTGTCGTAGGTCGAGCAGCGAAGGTTCTGGTGTGAATAGTGGTTCCGGCCGAGCAGCGAAGGTCAATCGGTTTTGACTGTACATCGCTCTTGTCGCATTCGCGTTGCACCCCGGCACGCTGGACCCTCCACGTCGTTCATCAAATGGAACGCGCTTCGTCTTGCGTTTTCGCTCGCTTGTGGGACCGCAGTTGAGAGCAAACCGACGTCCCTCCCCCTCCCCCCCCCCCCCCGCCATGTCATTTATACTACCACTCCCTCCGTTTTATGCGGAGTAAGTAAAAACAGAGGGAGTATACTACGGATGAGGATCCCCTGACGTGGCCGGACCCATTGAGTAACTGACATGCGAGGCCTAGCAAGCATGGGGTCCGCCAGTAAGTGACCGAAAGGGAGGGTAAGGCAGGGATACCTACGTCAGAGGATCCACTTCCACTACTACTCCCTCCTTCCATCTACAGGGCCTAATGCGTTTTTTGAGGCTAACTTTGACCAAATGTTAGAGTAATAATATATGACATGCAACTTACACAAAGCATATGGTCAAATTCATATGTGGAAGGAGCTTCCAATGATATAATTTTCACATTATACATCTCATGTACTATTAATCTTGTCAATAGTCAAAGGCGGTTTTGAAAAACGCATTAGAGCATGGTTAATAATATAGATAGCCGATGGCTATAAGGAACTGCCATGTCATCTATAGCCATCATCTATATGCACTCATACCATAGTGTGGGCTATAAGGTTGACTATTTCCCGCAAAAAATAATATAAAAGGTTGGCTATTGTATTAGTACTTTTTCCCATCTCCTCTCTATCTCTTTCTTCATATTTATTGTATTTACCTAGGAATGCGTATATAGCTAGGCTCTTGCATGAGAGCTCACTCCCCTTACTTTTTCACATCTCTCTCCTTTTCACATAGGCAAAAGTGCCATGTAATTTGGCTCTTAGAATGGCTATTAGGTTGGCTCTAAGCATTTAATATTTGCATGAGCAAGGTATATGATTGGAAGAGAGTTGCATGCTTACTATGTTTTCTTGATCTATGTGTTATGGCCGGGCTGTAGAATATAAGAGCCCGCTTCACTCTCTCTCCTCTCTTCTCACTCCTCCAAGTAGGATTTTAATGACATGACAAGTCTTATAGCCTGCTGACTAGGCCTTATTAGACTTGCTCTTAGGCCCTATATAAATGGAAGGAGGGAGTACTATGAGCACTGCATACTCTACTACAGATGTTGTCAGTACTCCACTAGTACTGTTGGACAGGGAGCTTAAAAAAGTTACTATTGGACTGGCTATATGTAGCGAAATCCTAGTAGGAAGAGCATGCGCGAGAACAAGCACATTCACGTGTTTGAAAACAAATTGGAAACCATCTCTGTTTGAATACAAATCTAGGAGTACGTACGAATCTGACAATATTGATTGGGCGTTGTTGAATGTTGATACTTTTTTCTGTAAGTTTGATCAAAGTAGAGATACTTTGACTACACATAAAACTTATATGTAAACTAGAAAGGATCGGAGGGATTATATTGTACGTTCAAAAGCGAAACCAACATTGAATGCCCTTTATATATGAATTGCGGATGCTATGATCACCGGTTCAAAATTTTGAATCCGCCATAGGTATCACACATGCACCCACTCGTTTTCTCTCGATTTCACCTCGGGGTCCGGAGATCGATTGAAAGAGGACTAGGGTGGGTACAATACATTCATTTCGCTTATGAACTGATACGTCTCTAACGTATCTATAATTTTTTATTGTTCCATGCTATTATATTATCAATCTTGGATGTTTTATATGCATTCATATGCTATTTTATATGATTTTTGGGACTAACCTATTAACCTAGAGCCCAGTGCCAGTTTCTGTTTTTTCCTTGTTTTTGAGTTTTACAGAAAAGGAATACCAAACGGAGTCCAATTGACATGCCAATTTTTGATGATCTTTTATGGACCAAAAGAAGCCCCCGAAGTAAAAGAGTTGGGCCAGAAGAGCCCCGAGCCATCCACGAGGGTGGGGGCGCGCCCTATCCCCCTGGGCGTGTCCCCCTATCACGTGGACGACTCGGAGACCCCCCCTGACGTGAGACCTACGCCAAAAATTCCTATAAATACAGAAACCTCCAGAAAATAATCTAGATCAGGAGTTCCGCCGCCGCAAGCCTCTGTAGCCACCAAACACCAATCGGGACCCTGTTCCGGCACCCTGCCGGAGGGGAGATCCCTCACTGGTGGCCATCTTCATCATCCCGGCGCTCTCCATGACGAGGAGGGAGTAGTTCGCCCTCGGGGCTGAGGGTATGTACCAGTAGCTATGTGTTTGATCTCTCTCTCTCTCTCATGTTCTTGATTCGGCACGATCTTGATGTATCGCGAGCTTTGCTATTATAGTTGGATCTTATGATGTTTCTCCCCCTCTATCTCTTGTAATGGATTGAGTTTTCCCTTTGAAGTTATCTTATCCAATTGAGTCTTTAAGGATTTGAGAACACTTGATGTATGTCTTGCATGTGCTTATCTGTTGTGACAATGGGATATTCACGTGATCTACTTGATGTATGTTTTGGTGATCAACTTGCGGGTTCAGTGACCTTGTGAACTTATGCATAGGGGTTGGCACACGTTTTCGTCTTGACTCTCCGGTAGAAACTTTGGGGCACTCTTTGAAGTTCTATGTGTTGGTTGAATAGATGAATCTGAGATTGTGTGATGCATATCGTATAATCATACCCACGGATACTTGAGGTGACTTTGGAGTATCTAGGTGACATTAGGGTTTTGGTTGATTTGTGTCTTAAGGTGTTATTCTAGTACGAACTTTAGGATAGATCGAACGGAAAGAATAGCTTCGTCTTATTTGACTACGGGCTCTTGAATAGATCGATCAGAAAGAATAACTTTGAGGTGGTTTCGTACCCTACAATAATCTATTCGTTTGTTCTCTGCTATTAGTGACTTTGGAGTGACTCTTTGTTGCATGTTGAGGGATAGTTATATGATCCAGTTATGTTATTATTGTTGAGAGAACTTGCACTAGTGAAAGTATGAACCCTAGGCATTGTTTCAACGCATTGCAATACTGTTTTCGCTCACTTTTATCGCTTGTTACCTTGCTGTTTTTATATTCTCGGATTACAAATACCCATATCTACCATCCATATTGCACTAGTATCACCATCTCTTCGCCGAACTACTGCACCTATACAATTTACCATTGTATTGGGTGTCTTGGGGACACAAGAGACTCTTTGTTATTTGGTTGCAGGGTTGTTTGAGAGAGACCATCTTCATCCTACGCCTCCCACGGATTGATAAACCTTAGGTCATCCAGTTAAGGGAAATTTGCTACTGTCCTACAAACCTCTGCACTTGAAGGCCCAACAACGTCTACAACAAGAAGGTTGTGTAGTAGACATCAAGCTCTTTTCTGAAGCCGTTGCCGGGGAGGTGAGTGCTTGAAGATATATCTTTAGATCTTGCAATCGAATCTTTTAGTTTCTTGTTTTATCACTAGTTTAGTCTATAAAATAAAACTACAAAAAAAGGTGGAATTGAGGGTGCCTCATATGCTTCATCTTTTTAATGTCTTTCGTGAAAATGATGGGAAGGAAAATTGTGCTCAAGTACTAGAAGAAGAATTACATAGAATGCTTGGCATAAAATATGTGAATGATGAGAATGATTGCAATGTTGTTAGTATGAATTCTTTGAATACCCATGATGCTAATGATATGCAAAGCCATAAGCTTGGGGATGCTATGTTTGATGAAGATGATATGTTTTGTCCCGCAAGTTTTGATGAGCAAATTTATTATGATGAAAGCATGCCTCCTATTTATGATGATTATATTGATGAAAGTGGATTTGGAGAGGTCATGACTTTATTTAGTGATGAATCCACTATTTCGGAAGAGGTTCCAATTGATTATGAGCACAAAGTTGCTATCTATGATGATTATTGTGATGACATGTATGCTATAAAGAATAATGATAACCATGAAACTTCTCATCTTGATTTTAATTTTCAATTGGATTATGCCTCACATGATAGTTATATTGTTGAAGTCATTCATGATGCTACTGAACATTATTATAAGGGAGGAACATATGCTTGTAGGAAATGCAATAATATCAAGTTTCCTCTCTATGTGCTTAAAGTTTTAAAGTTATGCTTGTTTTGCCTTCCCGTGCTAGTTGATTATTGTTCCCAAAAGTTGTTTGCTCACAAAATCCCTATGCATAGGAAGTGGGTTAGACTTAAATGTTCTAGTCATATTCTTCATGATGCTCTCTTTATGTTTCAATTCTTATCTTTTATGTGAGCAACATTGAAATCATCATGCCTAGCTAGGGGCGTTAGACGTTAGCGCTTGTTGGGAGGCAACCCAATTTTATTTTTGTTCTTTTATTTTTTATCCTGTTTAGTAATAAATAATTCATCTAGACTCTGGTTAGATGTGGTTTTATGTTTTAATTAGTGTTTGTGCCAAGTATAACCTTTGGGAAGACTTGGGTGAAGTCTTTGTGATCTTGCTGTAAAAAAACAGAAACTTTTGCGCTCACGAGATTAGCTGCCATTTTTACTGGCGGGTGCTTTTAGGTTGATTCTTTTTGAAGATGATTAATAGAAAAATTTCTCAGGTCCACCAATTTATTTCAGAATTTTTTGAGAGTCCAGAAGTATTCGAATGATACAGATTACTACAGACTGTTCTGTTTTCGACAGATTCTGTTTTCTATGTGTTGTTTGCTTATTTTGATGAATCTATGAGTAGTATCGGAGGGTATGAACCATAGAGAAGTTGGAATACAGTAGATATAACACCAATATGAATTTAGAATGAGTTCACAACAGTACCAAAAGTGGTGATTTATTTTCTTATACTAACGGAGCTTATGAGTTTCTGTTGGGTTTTGTGTTGTGAAGTTTTCAAGTTTTGGGTAAAGATTTGATGGAATATGGAATAAGGAGTGGCAAGAGCCTAATCTTGGGGATGCCCAAGGCACCCAAAGATAATATTCAAGGACAACCAAGAGCCTAAGCTTGGGGATGCCCCGGATGGCATCCCCTCTTTCGTCTTCGTTCATCGGTAACTTTACTTGGAGCTATATTTTTATTCACCACATGATATGTGTTTTGCTTGGAGCGTCATTTTGTTTTATTTTGTTTTGCTTGCTGTTTGAATATTATCACAAGATCTTAAATTCTTAAATGTTAAAGAGTCTTCACATAGTTGCATAATTATTCAACTACTCATTGATCTTCACTTATATCTTTTGGAGTAGTTTGTCGTTTGTTCTAGTGCTTCACTTATATCTTTTAGAGCATGACGGTAGTTTTATTTTGAAGAAATTATTGATCTCTCATGTTTCACTTATATTATTTTGAGAGTCTTTTAGAACAGCATGGTAATTTGCTTTGGCTATAAAATTAGTCCTAATATGATAGGCATCCAAGATGGGTATAATAAAAACTTTCATATAAAGTGCATTAAATACTATGAGAAGTTTGATACTTGATAATTGTTTTGAGATATAAAGATGGTAATATTGGAGTCGTGCTAGTTGAGTAATTGTGAAATTGAGAAATACTTGTGTTGAGGTTTGCAAGTCCCATAGCATGCACGTATGGTAACCGTTGTGTGACAAATTTGAAGCATGAGGTGTTCTTTGATTGCCTTCCTTATGAGTGGCAGTCGGGGACGAGCGATGGTCTTTTCCTACCAGTCTATCCCCCTAGGAGCATGCGCGTAGTGCTTGGTTTTGATGACTTGTAGATTTTTGCAATAAGTATGTGAGTTATTTATGATTAATGTTGAGTCCATGGATTATACGCACTCTCACTCTTTCGTCATTGCTAGCCTCTTCGGTACCGTGCATTGCCCTTTCTCACCTCGAGAGTTGGTGCAAACTTCGCCGGTGCATCCAAACCCCGTGATATGACACGCTCTATCACACATAAGCCTCTTTATATCTTCCTCAAAACATCCACCATACCTACCTATTATGGCATTTCCATAGCCATTCTGAGATATATTGCCATGCAACTTTCCACCGTTCCTTTTATTATGACACGCTTCATCATTGTCATATTGCCTTGCATGATCATGTAGTTGACATCGTATTTGTGGCAAGGCCACCATTCATAATTTTTCATACATGTCACTCTTGATTCATTACACATCCCGGTACACCGCCAGAGGCTTTCACATAGAGTCATATTTTGTTCTAAGTATCGAGTTGTAATATTGAGTTGTAAGTAAATAAAAGTGTGATCATCATCATTATTAGAGCATTGCCCCAGTGAGGAAAGGATGATGGATACTATGATTCCCCCACAAGTCGGGGTGAGACTCCGGACGAAAAAAAAGAGGCCATAAAAAAAGAGAAGGCCCAAACAAAAAATGAGAGAAAAAGAGAGAAGGGGCAATGTTACTATCCTTTTCCCACACTTGTGCTTCAAAGTAGCACCATGATCTTCATGATAGAGAGTCTCTTATGTGGTCACTTTCATATACTAGTGTAAATTTTCGTTATAGAACTTGGCTTATATATTCCAATGATGGGCTTCCTCAAAATGCCCTAGGTCTTCGTGAGCAAGCAAGTTGGATGCACACCCACTTAGTTTCTTTTGTTGAGCTTTCATACATTTATAGCTCTAGTGCATCCGTTGCATGGCAATCCCTACTCGCTCACATTGATGTCTATTGATGGGCATCTCCATAGCCCATTAATGCGCCTAATTGATGTGAGACTATCTTTCTCTTTTTTGTCTTCTCCACAACCACCATTCTGTTCCACCTATGAAGCTATGTCCATGGCTTGCGCTCATATATTGCGTGAAAGTTGAAAAAGTTTGAGAATACTAAAGTATGAAACAATTGCTTGGCTTGTCATCTGGGTTGTGCATTATGGGAGCATTTTGTGTGACGAAAATGAAGCATGGCCAAACTATATGATTTTGTAGGGATGAGCTCTCTTTGGCTATGTTATTTTGAGAAGACATAATTGCATGGTTAGTATGCTTGAAGTATTATTATTTTTATGTCAACTAGCAAATGGCCCGCTCGATGCACGGGCTAGGATTTTACAAATGTATTTTAGGATCTTAGCCTTTTATTTAGAGAACATATTATTCGATTTGTCTAAAGAAGAATTGGGACCCAATTTTCGGTCATTTACACAATGATCCTTTCGCAATATAATTTCATATTGGGTATATCATCATAAAAAATAAAAGAATTTGCTTCATAAACTAAATATAAGTTAGTTAAACTGAAAAGTTTAATATATTTTTTACACAACAATACAATGGACAACAATAAAATTTCGAACGTTCTCTCATATCCCATAATGTTGAGGATATTAGAATTTTATACTAATCAAACTTTGCGCTGGTGGTGTTTCTCATATCTTGTCAGAAGTGACTTCTCTTCAGTCGTAAGTATTAAAAAACTATATTCATTGCCAGATTGGAATTAATCAAGAACCTCTAAAAATAGCCAAGAGACATATAGAAGATTCAAATCCTTTTCTAAGCCCATATCTTCTGTTGAGAGGTATTTATATACTTTCCAGTTATAATTTTTCTTTAGTGATGAACTTAATTAAGTGCTTGTAATCAAAGAGGATCAACAAAACCAAACTATTGGAACAATCCGAGGTAGTAATAATATTCTTATCTTCCCAATACCATGGCATATTTTTTGCAACTAAAATGTATAATCATAGTTGGCATTATTTATTATTTACAATTGTTTTACCAAAATATTTTTTTCCTCCTTCAGTCTCATCATATACACATAGCTTGCTTTTCTATCTTGCTCATGCTGTTTTTTAATATTATGGTCGGCCAAATTGTGCCACTGTAATTATCCATGAGAAAGTGATCCTAGCTCATGTGGGTTTAGAGTTAATGTACCGTCTAGACACCTAGACAATAATCATAGCAAACATTAATTTATTTCATATGTATGTATTATATTATCAAGGTCTTCCTAGAGATTTCATCTATAAAAACTGTATATTGATTGAAGATTCTGGAAACATCTCCTTGCCTCACTCATGTCATACCCTTGTTATTTGGGATTTCCGCACATTTTTTGCATAATGAACATCATAATTTACGTGATCTCTTGTTTTTATTGTCTTCCTTCATATGATACAACTTACACATGTATAATATTGGAATCGACTCAGGCATCCTTCTTACCTGGTGTCATGCATGTCTTGTACCAGGTTTTGTGCATCCATTTTTTTCTTTCCAAATTCACAATTGTATTGTTCTTATAGGTAGCGGATGCCCTCCTTTGTAAGTAGTGGATGCTAACTGGAGCAGTTAAAAATGAAATATCTATATCTGCAAAAAAAAATGAAATATCTATAGTGTACGTGTGCCTTTATCTCGCTCTAAGTTGTCCATGCATCAATCGGTCTTGCATTGTATTTGCATAGGCTAATGGTCATAGGCTGCATGTATGGTGCTTACCTAGCCAAGATTAAAATCTCACAACGCTGATATGCATGTACGTGGAGGCTAGAAACGACAGGCCGATGGAACCAAGGTGAATCCGGACGATTGCGGCCGGAAGCATACATACCTGAGCTGATACATACACTGTAATACAACGACTGATGGACAGAATACATACCTGAGCTCATACGTAAAATGGAATATGGCAGTAATGGCCGGAAAGCATGCATACCTAAGATGATACGTACATCAGAATACGGCGGCAGCGGCCGGACATCATACATATCTGGGATGATATGTAGATTGGCATACATACCTTAGAGGATCGTAGATCAGAATACGACAGCGGCGGACGGACATCATACATAACTGAGATGATGTATAGATTGGAATACGGCGGCCGCTGCTGAAACATCGGAATACATCGACGTTGAACGGCTGAAGATAGGAAGCATTAAGAAACCTGAGATTTGGCGGTAGAGGCGGGAACATGGTCGCAAGATTTTCTTAGGAGTTTGGCATTATCATTATCGAGCATGCACAAGCAGTCGATCGATCTGGCTGAAATTTTGTGCATGGCTAGTGTCCAAGCGATCTGGTACCAACTCCTTGCTATTAGGATGCATGCAAGAGGCATGTTTCCTGCATGCGGTGGATATGACTGGACGAGCATAATATATGTAATTCTCTAGTTTTTTTAAAGGAAGATGTAATTATCTAGTTTCCTAGGCTTCAAGGGCATACGTCCACACGTTTTTGATCCAGCTAACTGCGTGCATCCATATAATATGGTAGGGGTCAGCGCACGTCCTTTTATTAAAACTGTAGCGGAGCATCTCCTTTTTTTCAAAAACTGAAATCAGTGAACGTCCTAATTTTTTTATTTGATAAACGTTTTTGTTCCAGCCAACTGCATGTGCATATAGCAAGTTAGGGGTCAGCACACGTCCTTTTCTGAACTGGTCAACGCAACTCACGTCCTTTTTGTTTTTATCTGTCCTACTTTTTTATATTTGATCAGCGCACATCCTTCTTTCTCTCCCTTTATTAGGATACAGGGAGCGAAACGTTTTTTTTTTCAATATAGTTATAATGGCATTGGTGGGTAATTTTTTCAACTTCTGTCTTATCTAATGGCTATAAAAAAATTGTCTATTAAATTAACGGTTCGATGTTTCTAATTTATGTGGTAATTCCTAGCTAATTCTCTTTTTTCTGGTTAACCCGTCAACTATTTTCAATATATAATAGATATTAAACTTTTGTCTTGAATCTTATGGTTCTGAAAATATTCGTGCCACAATAAAGAAGATTACATTAATAAATATGTTAGGTAGCATTCCACATCAAAAATTCTGTTTTTATCATTTACCTACTCGAGGACGAGCAGGAATTGAGCTTGGGGATGCTTGATACGTCTCCAATATATCTATATTTTTTTATTGTTTCATGCTATTATATCATCAATCTTGGATATTTTATATGCATTTATATGCTATTTTATATAATTTTTGGGACTAACCTATTCACTTAGAGCCCAGTGCCAGTTTCTGTTTTTTCCTTGTTTTTGAGTTTTACAGAAAAGGAATACCAAACGGAGTCCAATTGACGTGCCAATTTTTGATGATTTTTTATGGACCAAAAGAAGCCCCCGGAATAAAAGGGTTGGACCAGAAGAGTCCCGAGCCATCCACGAGGGTGGGGGCGCGCCCTATCCCCCTGGGCGCGTCCCCCTATCTCGTGGACGACTCGGGGACCCCCCTGACGTGAGACCTACGCCAAAAATTCCTATAAATACAGAAACCTCCAGAAAATAACATAGATCGGGAGTTCCGCCGCCGCAAGCCTCTGTAGCCACCAAAAACCAATCGGGACCCTGTTCCGGCACCCTGCCGGAGGGGGGATCCCTCACCAGTGGCCATGTTCATCATCTCGGTGCTCTCCATGACGAGGAGGGAGTAGTTCACCCTCGGGGCTGAGGGTATGTACTAGTAGCTATGTGTTTGATCTCTCTCTCTCTCGTGTTCTTGATTCGGCATGATCTTGATGTATCGCGAGCTTTGCTATTATAGTTGGATCTTATGATGTTTCTCCCCCTCTATCTCTTGTAATGGATTGAGTTTTCCCTTTGAAGTTATCTTATCCAATTGAGTCTTTAAGGATTTGAGAACACTTGATGTATGTCTTGCATGTGCTTATCTGTTGTGACAATGGGATATTCACGTGATCTACTTGATGTATGTTTTGGTGATCAACTTGCGGGTTCAGTGACCTTGTGAACTTATGCATAGGGGTTGGCACACGTTTTCGTCTTGACTCTCCGGTAGAAACTTTGGGGCACTTTTTGAAGTTCTATGTGTTGGTTGAATAGATGAATCTGAGATTGTGTGATGCATATCGTATAATCATACCCACGGATACTTGAGGTGACATTGGAGTATCTAGGTGACATTAGGGTTTTGGTTGATTTGTGTCTTAAGGTGTTATTCTAGTACGAACTCTAGGATAGGTCGAATGGAAAGAATAGCTTCATGTTATTTTACTACGGACTCTTGAATAGATCGATCAGAAAGAATAACTTTGAGGTGGTTTCGTACCCTACAATAATCTCTTCGTTTGTTCTCCGCTATTAGTGACTTTGGAGTGACTCTTTGTTGCATGTTGAGGGATAGTTATATGATCCAATTATGTTATTATTGTTGAGAGAACTTGCACTAGTGAAAGTATGAACCCTAGGCCTTGTTTCAACGCATTGGAATACCGTTTTCGCTCACTTTTGTCGGTGGTTACCTTGCTGTTTTTATATTATCAGATTACAAATACCCATATCTACCATCCATATTGCACTTGTATCACCCTCTCTTCACCGAACTAGTGCACCTATACAATTTACCATTGTATTGGGTGTGTTGGGGACACAAGAGACTCTTTGTTATTTGGTTGTAGGGTTGTTTGAGAGAGACCATCTTCATCCTACGCCTCCCACGGATTGATAAACCTTAGGTCATCTACTTGAGGGAAATTTGCTACTATCCTACAAACCTCTGCACTTGGAGGCCCCACAACGTCTACAAGAAGAAGGTTGTGTCGTAGACATCATGAACGTACAATATACTCCCTCTGATCCCCACAGACCCCCCCCCCCCACCTCCCCCCTGCGGGTCATTTCTATCATAGAAACGGACCAACCCTTCATGTCCTTGCACGACACGCAATTGATCTCTCAACATCAAGCGATCTCGTCAAGATGTGTCGGGGCATGAACCTAATGGGATGTCAAAACTAAGACGGGAAGCGACACGTAGTGGAGGCAAAGTGAAACTTTAAACGAACCGTTTGTTTGTATGCATGTCGGACAAATTACAACATTGGAAATACAAGCATGGTCTAGGCCCACATGCGAATGATACTCGGCAGAATGTTCAAATGACCCATGCGGGAGGATGGACTCGACCGGAGGGCGGCATGATCGATGGAGAAGAGGTTTGGAGAGGAATGAGAAATAAGCAACGCCGCATGATTATACTTGAACGGCTCAAATAAACAATAAGTTGTCTCGTTTTCCCTTCCGTCTTGGTCACGGAGTAAGATACTCCCTCTGTTTTTACTTACTCTGCATATTAGGTTTGATTGAAGTCAAACTTCATAAAATGTGACCAAGTTTATAGAAAACTGGCAAGATGCCCGTGCCTTGCACGGAACATCAAGATCTTGTGGGAGAAAAGGATGAACGAGGGAAGGCCTTATCTGCAAATGTGGAGAGGAGTGCGGGTAAATTGTCATAGTTTCCTTCCTATCGTTAGATATAGATCGGATGGCATATATTGCGGGATGGCAGGCACACCATCATCACCAACTCGGCTTTTTATTGAACCGAGACAAAGCTAACATGCAAAGTAAATAAACACATAGGGTCTACATACACAATTTATCTTAGGCACTCCAATAGTACGTCCACTACACATTCACGCATTTCACATCTTTCTACATCTACGGGAACCTACGAAAGGGTTAACGTAAATTGCCTCTCTCTCCTCCCTAATTTTCATGGTGGTGGGCCCCTCCCTCCCCCCAATCTACAATCAACAGCTCACACGTTTCACATTACGTTAATTACGTAACTGGGATTACATAGGTGTAGCATTACTCGTCCAAAAAAACCCACTAAGCCAACCTCCCAGCATATCGCGCGGGAAAAGACCCGGCCGCGCCGTTTTAGTCGGGATTACCGGATTACTAGTAGTAGTATCGATGGATCGCGCGAAGCACCAAGTTTTTTTTAGGAGGCGAAGCACCTAGTTTAAAAGGAAAAAGGGGGTACACTCACAGCACCCCTGTCGCAGTCGCATTGCACCCCACACACGTTCGGTCCTGCACACGGCTCACGCAAACGGAACGCGCTTCGGCTTGCCTCTTCACTAACACGTGGGACTGCACTTGGAGAAACTGGCCATGCGCCAAACTCCCCCCGCCCACCGCACGAAAATCCCCCCCAAAAAATTCCCCCCAAATCCCAAATTCAACCGCCCTTCGGCCAACTAGCCAATAATATTCCCCAAACACCCCTCCCCCTCGTCCCCCTCCACTCCATTCACTCCGCCAAAGCCGCCCTCCCGCCGCGCCGATACGTCGGCGCCGCGGTTCGTCGAGGGGACACACGGCAATCCTATCGCTCCCACAGTACGCTCTCGTAGACTGCCGTCCTCGAGCCGCGCCGCCACCGCTGGCGACGTTCTTGTGGAGGCGCACGGCGGTCAGCGCCGCCACCGCTGGCGACGTTCGTGTGGAGACACACGGCGGCCAGCTTCTCCCACGGTACGTGCATTCTAGACTGAGGCCCCGTGCATGTCGGTGTAGCGCTGAATGTTAGCTGATAGACGTTGTTAATCTCACTGTTTACCGAAGTAGTTTACAGTCAATATGCTCTGCTTAAGAAGCTTCCTTGCCCTGTTCTGCACTCAATCTGCTTAGCTGAGATGGCATGCCAAGCCCGATTAGTTGCTAAAATATCCTGCCATATATTTATTATGACGTAGATTGCCATGGTCTAGTAGCCAACCTGTTAGGTGAAATAGCTCTACACCGTTTTATACTCGATCTTTGTTGCTGCGATGGCCTTCGATAGTTCGATGGTTGTGTGCTCGGCCTCATTGACTGCTGAAATAGCCTGCCATAATTTAACACTCAAATCTGTTTGCTGAATTAGCTTTAAATATATTTCGTTACTTAGATCTGCTCGTCCAAATATCTTGCCATAGCTTTAGACATCGACCTAGGTATTTTTTCTGGACTTCATAAAAATCATATATGTTTTTCCTGTAATATCTAGTAGAAGAACTAATTTGTATGTCTAACAGATGGACAGGACTTGGATAACTTCTGCTCAAAGATTCTCCGCTGCATATGTCGAGGGGGTTGAAAACTTCATGAACTTTATCAGAGCTGAGTACGGTGGTCCGAAATCAGATGTGCTCTGCCCGTGTAGCAGTTGTATGAATTCAGTTACAAGACCCCAGTCAACTGTGCAAAATCATCTACACTTGTATGGGATGTCGCTCACATATACTAGGTGGGTTCATCATGGTGAAGTTGTGAACGTCAATGTTACTGACTACGTGGAAGTAGCAGATCACCATCTTGATCTGCCTGATGCTCAGGTGGAAGAGGAAGAGGAGGTGGTGGTGGCGGAGCCAGTGAGTTTGACCAACATTGAAACAATGCTACGAAATGCTCGTGCATTTCGTGAACTTTCACTTGCAGAAGAAAAATAGTGGGCCCGCATGTTGGAACAATGCAACGTGGCTATCACCCCAGGAAATAAGCTGTCAGTATTCTCAGCTATGGTCACCTTTTTTCAGGTGAAGACATCTGAGCGGATGACCAACAAATCATTCGATGCGATGTTGGCTGCTTTCCGCAAAGCTTTCCCAGATGTGTCTGAGTTGCCACACACCTACAGTAAGTTGAAGAATTTTCTTCGTGCAGTTGGAATTGGATATGATATGATCCATGTTTGTAAGAGTAATTGTGTTCTGTTCCGGAAGGATTATGCCAACTTAAGTGAATGCCCAAAATGCAAATCATCAAGATGGAAAGATGGCGATGCTGTGAAGAGGATTCCTCATAATGTTCTGAGACATTTTCCAATTACACCAAGATTGCAGAGGTTGTTTCATGATGCTGAAACAAGAGAGGATGTAATGTGCCATTCTAGGAACCAGGAGTACAGAGATCAAAATGTAATGAGCCATCCATCAAATGGTGGTGAGTGGAAAAGCTTCAACCAGAAACACAAAAAGTTTGCTGCTGACCCGAGAAACATTAGACTTGGCTTAGCTTCAGATGGACTTAACCCATTTGGCCACCAGAGCGCCACATATAGCATGTGGCTAGTGCTTGTTATCCCTTACAACATGCCTCCAAATGTCTGCACCAAAGAATCAAATTACATGATGGCCTTGCTCATCCCAGGTCCAAAAAGTCCTGGAAAGGATTTTGATTTATTCATGGAGCCTCTTGTGGAGGAACTTCAACAGCTATGGAGGGGTGTTCTCACTCGAGACCTATATAGCAGCCCACCAGCTGATTTCTTTCTGCGTGCTATTATAATTTGGTGCATCCATGATTATCCGGCTTTGGGTACTATGTCAGGGCGAACGACACATGGTTACAATACATGTGTTCACTGTGACAGGAATCCGCTGTCATACGCAATACTTAGCAAGATCTGTTACATTGGACACCGCCGTTTCCTTGCCAAGGACAAGCCGCGTCCTACAAAATACCGAAGACATGTGTTCAATTAAAAGCATGAAAACCGCGATGCACCAAAGAGGCTCACCGCCGATGAGTTGCAAGTGGAATTAGAGAATGTCAGGCATATTACACCAGGAAACCATCCTGGTAATGGTAGCGGGAAAAGGAAGCGTGGCATGGCAGAAGAGAGATTAGTGTTTACCCACAGGTCCACTTTGTGGGACTTGGAGTATTGGAAAGATTTGGATCTGCGGCATAATCTTGATGTGATGCACATCGAGAAAAATATATGTGACAGCATTATCGGCACACTTCTAACTATTGAAGGCAAGATGAAAGATACCTTCAAATCTAGGATTGATTTGATACACCTGGGTAGCAGAAAGGATTTGCAGGTGGAAGATGAAGGTAAACCACGGGATATGGCACCAGCTGTATACGTCTTGGACAAGGTAAAAAGAAAAGAATTCTGCGAGGTCCTGTCACGTGTGAGATTCTGCTACCTCTTGAGCACTGCGTTGGTTTTCCCTTGAAGAGGAAAGGGTGATGCAGTAAAGTAGCGAAAGTATTTCCCTCAGTTTTTGAGAACCAAGGTATCAATCCAGTAGGAGGCCACGCACGAGTCCCTCGCACCTACACAAACAAATAAATCCTCGCAACCAACGCAATAAAGGGGTTGTCAATCCCTTCACGGTCACTTACGAGAGTGAGATCTGATAGATATGATAAGATAATATTTTTGGTATTTTTATGATAAAGATGCAAAGTAAAGAAAGCAAAATAAAAACGGCGACAGAAATAGCTTGTTGTCGGGAGATTAAATATGATGGAAAATAGACCCGGGGGCCATAGGTTTCACTAGTGGCTTCTCTCGAGAGCATAAGTATTACGGTGGGTGAACAAATTACTGTTGAGCAATTGACAGAATTGAGCATAGTTATGAGAATATCTAGGTATGATCATGTATATAGGCATCACGTCCGCGACAAGTAGACCGACTCCTGCCTGCATCTACTACTATTACTCCACACATCGACCGCTATCCAGCATGCATCTAGAGTATTAAGTTCAAAAGAACAGAGTAACGCTTTAAGTAAGATGACATGATGTAGAGGGATAAACTCATGCAATATGATATAAACCCCATCTTGTTATCCTCGATGGCAACAATACAATACGTGCCTTGCTGCCCCTACTGTCACTGGGAAAGGACACCGCAAGATTGAACCCAAAGCTAAGCACTTCTCCCATTGCAAGAAAGATCAATCTAGTAGGCCAAACCAAACTGATAATTCGAAGAGACTTGCAAAGATAACCAATCATACATAAAAGAATTCAGAGAAGATTCAAATATTGTTCATAGATAAACTTGATCATAAACCCACAATTCATCGGTCTCAACAAACACACCGCAAAAGAAGATTACATCGAATAGATCTCCACAAGAGAGGGGGAGAACATTGTATTGAGATCCAAAAAGAGAGAAGAAGCCATCTAGCTAATAACTATGGACCCGAAGGTCTGAGGTAAACTACTCACACATCATCGGAGAGGCTATGGTGTTGATGTAGAAGCCCTCCGTGATCGATGCCCCCTCCGGCGGAGCTCCGGAAAAGGCCCCAAGATGGGATCTCACGGGTACAGAAGGTTGCGGCGGTGGAATTAGGTTTTTGGCTCCGTATCTGGTAGTTTGGGGGTACGTAGGTATATATAGGAGGAAGAAGTACGTCGGTGGAGCAACGTGGGGCCCACGAGGGTGGAGGGCGCCGGGGGCGCCCCCCTACCTCGTGCCTTCCTGGTTGATGTCTTGACGTAGGGTCCAAGTCCTCTGGATCACGTTCGTTCCGAAAATCACGTTCCCGAAGGTTTCATTCCGTTTGGACTCCGTTTGATATTCTTTTTCTGCGAAACTCTGAAATAGGCAAAAAACAACAATTCTGGGCTGGGCCTCCGGTTAATAGGTTAGTCCCAAAAATAATATAAAAGTGTATAATAAAGCCCAATAATGTCCAAAACAGAATATAATATAGCATGGAACAATCAAAAATTATAGATACGTTGGAGACGTATCAAGCATCCCCAAGCTTAATTCCTGCTCGTCCTCGAGTAGGTAAATGATAAAAACAGAATTTTTGATGTGGAATGCTACTTGGCATAATTTCAATGTAATTCTCTTAATTGTGGTATGAATATTCAGATCCGAAAGATTCAAGACAAAAGTTTAATATTGACATAAAAATAATAATAACTTCAAGCATACTAACTAAGCAATTATGTCTTCTCAAAATAACATGGCCAAAGAAAGTTATCCCTACAAAATCATATAGTCTGGCTATGCTCTATCTTCACCACACAAAGTATTTAAATCATGCACAACCCCGATGACAAGCCAAGCAATTGTTTCATACTTTTGATGTTCTCAAACTTTTTCAATCTTCACGCAATACATGAGCGTGAGCCATGGACATAGCACTATATGTGGAATAGAATGGTGGTTGTGGAGAAGACAAAAAAGGAGAAGATAGTCTCACATCAACTAGGCGTATCAACGGGCTATGGAGATGCCCATTAATAGATATCAATGTGAGTGAGTAGGGATTGCCATGCAACGGATGCACTAGAGCTATAAGTGTATGAAAGCTCAACAAAAGAAACTAAGTGGGTGTGCATCCAACTCGCTTGCTCACGAAGACCTAGGGCATTTTGAGGAAGCTCATCATTGGAATATACAAGCCAAGTTCTATAATGAAAATTTCCCACTAGTATATGAAAGTGATATCATAGGAGACTCTCTATCATGAAGAACATGGTGCTACTTTGAAGCACAAGTGTGGTAAAAGGATAGTAACATTGTCCCTTCTCTCTTTTTCTCTCATCATTTTTTTTGGGCCTTTTCTTTTTTTTTATGGCCTTTCTCTTTTTTTTAGTCCGGAGTCTCATCCCAACTTGTGGGGGAATCATAGTCTCCATCATCCTTTCCTCACTTGGGACAATGCTCTAAAAAATGATGATCATCACACTTTTATTTACTTACAACTCCACAATTACAACTCGATACTTAGAACAAAATATGACTCTATGTGAATGCCTCCGGCGGTGTACTGGGATATGCAATGAATCAAGAGTGACATGTATGAAAGAATTATGAACGGTGGCTTTGCCACAAATACGATGTCAACAACATGATCATGCGAAGCAATATGACCATGATGGAGCGTGTCATAGTAAACGAAACGGTGGTAAGTTGCATGGCAATATATCTCGGAATGGCTATGGAAATGCCATGATAGGTAGGTATGGTGGCTGTTTTGAGGAAGGTATATGGTGGGTGTATGATACCGGCGAAAAGTGTGTGGTATTAGAGAGGCTAGCAATAGTGGAAGGAAGAAAAGTGCGTATAATCCATGGACTCAACACTAGTCATAAAGAACTCATATACTTACTGCAAAAATCTACAAGTTATCAAAGCAAAGTATTACACGCATGCTCCTAGGGAGATAGATTGGTAGGAAAAGACCATCGCTCGTCCCCGACCGCCACTCATAAGGAAGACAATCAATAAATAAATCATGCTCCGACTTCATCACATAACGGTTCACCATACGTGCATGCTACGGGAATCACAAACTTTAACACAAGTATTTCTCAAATTCAAAACTACTCAACTAGCATGACTCTAATATCACCATCTCCATATCTCAAAACAATTATCAAGCATCAAACTTCTCATAGTATTCAACACACTCATAAGAAAAAAAATTACTAATCTTGAATGCCTATCATAATTAAAGCAAATTACCATGCTGTTTTGTAGGACTCTCAAAATAATCTAAGTGAAGCATGAGAGAACAATAGTTTCTATAAAACAAATCCACCACCGTGCTCTAAAAGATATAAGTGAAGCACTAGAGCAAAAACTATATAACTCAAAAGATATAAGTGAAGCACATAGAGTATTCTAACAATTTCCGAATCATGTGTGTCTCTCTCAAAAGGTGTGTAAAGCAAGGATGATTGTGGCAAACTAACAAATAAAGACTCAAATAATACAAGACGCTCCAAGCAAAACACATATCATGTGGTGAATAAAAATATAGCTCCAAGTAAAGTTACCGATGGAAGTAGACGAAAGAGGGGATGCCTTCCGGGGCATCCCCAAGCTTTGGCTTTTAGGTGTCCTTAGATTATCTTGGGGTGCCATGGGCATCCCCAAACTTAGGCTCTTGCCACTCCTTGTTCCATAATCCATCAAATCTTTTACCCAAAACTTGAAAACTTCACAACACAAAACTCAGCAGAAAATCTCGTGAGCTCCGTTAGCGAAAGAAAACAAAACACCACTTCAAGGTACTGTAATGAACTCATTCTTTATTTATATTGGTGTTAAACCTACTGTATTCCAACTTCTCTATGGTTTATAAACTATTTTACTAGCCATAGATTCATCAAAATAAGCAAACAACACACGAAAAACAGAATCTGTCAAAAACAGAACAGTCTGTAGTAATCTGTAACTAACGCAAACTTCTGGAACTCCAAAAATTCAGCCAAAATAGGAACGACCTAGAAAATTTGTTTATTGATCAGCAGCAATTGGAATCAATATTTTATCACGTTCTGGTGATTTTTAACAATTATTTTCGTGAACAGAAAGTTTCTGGAATTTTCAGCAAGATCAAATAACTATCATCCAAGAAGATCCTATAGGTTAAACTTGGCACAAACACTAATTAAAACATAAAAACACATCTAACCAGAGGCTAGATCAAATATTTATTCCTAAACAGAAGCAAAAAGCAAAAAACTAAAAATAAAATTGGGTTGCCTCCCAACAAGCGCTATCGTTTAACGCCCCTAGCTAGGCATAAAAGCAAGGATAGATCTAGGTATTGCCATCTTTGGTAGGCAATCCATAAGTGGCTCTCATAATAGATTCATAAGGTAATTTTATTTTCTTTCTAGGTAAGTGTTCCATGCCTTTCCTTAACGGAAATTGGAATCTAATATTCCCTTCCTTCATATCAATAATTGCACCAATCGTTCTAAGGAAAGGTCTACCAAGAATAATAGGACATGAAGGATTGCAATCTATATCAAGAACAATAAAATCTACGGGCACATAATTCCTATTTGCAACAATAAGAACATCATTAATTCTTCCCATAGGTTTCTTAATGGTGGAATCCGCAAGGTGCAAGTTTAAAGAGCAATCATCAAAATCACGGAAACCTAACAAATCACACAAAGTTTTTGGAATCGTGGAAACACTAGCACCCAAATCACACAAAGCATAGCATTCATGATCTTTAATTTTAATTTTAATAGTAGGTTCCCACTCATCATAAAGTTTTCTAGGGATAGAAACTTCCAACTCAAGTTTTTCTTCATAAGATTGCATCAAAGCATCAACGATATGTTTGGTAAAAGCTTTATTTTGACTATAAGCATGAGGAGAATTTAGCACGGATTGCAACAAGGAAATACAATCTATCAAAGAGCAATTATCATAATTAAATTCCTTGAAATCCAAAATAGTGGGTTCATTAATATCTAGAGTTTTGATCTCTTCAATCCCACTTTTACCAATTTTTGCATCAAGATCTAAAAACTCCGAATTTTTGGAACGCCTTCTAGGTAAAGGTGGATCATATTCAGTCCCATCATTATCAAGATTCATATTGCAAAACAAAGATTTAATAGGGGACACATCAATAACTTTTAGATCTTCATCTTTATTTTCATAGAAATTAGTAGAACACGCTTTCACAAAGCAATCTTTCTTAGCACGCGTCCTAGCGGTTCTTTCTTTGCACTCATCAATGGAAATTCTCATGGCTTTGAGAGACTCAATGATATCATGCTTAGGAGGAATAGATCTAAGTTTCAAAGAATCAACATCAAGAGAAATTCTATCAACGTTCCTAGCCAATTCATCAACTTTAAGCAAATTTTCTTCAAGCAAAGCATTGAAATTCTTTTGCGAATTCATAAATTCTTTAACACTAGTCTCAAATTTAGAAGGCATCTTATTAAAATTTCCATAAGAATTGTTGTAGGAATTACCATAATTATTAGAGAAATTACTAGGATACGGCCTAGGATTAAAGTTTCCTCTATACGCGTTGTTACCAAAAGTATTCCTACCAACAAAATTCACATCCATAGATTCATTATTATTCTCAATCAAAGTAGACAAAGGCATATCATTAGGACCAGAAGAAACACTTTTATTAGCAAATAATTTCATAAGTTCATCCATCTTTCCACTCAAAACATTAATTTCTTCTATCGCATGCACTTTTTTATTAGTGGATCTTTCAGTGTGCCATTGAGAATAATTAACCATAATATTATCTGGGGGTTTAGTAGCTTCCCCTAAAGTGATTTCCATAAAAGTGCCTCCCGCGGCCGAATCTAAAAGATTTCTAGAAGCAAAATTCAATCCGGCATAAAAAATTTGTATAATCATCCATAAATTCAAACCATGTGTAGGGCAATTACGTATCATTAATTTCATCCTCTCCGAAGCTTGTGCAACATGTTCATGATCAAGTTGCTTAGAATTCATAATATCGTTTCTAAGAGAGATGATCTTAGCAGGAGGAAAATACTTAGAGATAAAAGCATCTTTGCACTTATTCCAAGAATCAATACTATTTTTAGGCAAAGACGAAAACCAAGCTTTAGCACGATCTCTAAGCGAAAAAGGAAATAGCTTCAATTTAACAATATCATTGTCCACATATTTCTTCTTTTGCATATCACACAAATCAACGAAGCTATTTAGATGGGTAGCGGCATCTTCACTAGGAAGGCCGGCGAATTGATCTTTCATAACAAGATTCAACAAAGCGTAATTTCACAAGATTTAGTATCGGTAAGAGGAGCAATCGGAGTGCTAAGGAAATCATTGTTGTTGGTGTTGGTAAAGTCACAAAATTTGGTATTATCTTGAGCCATCGTGACAAGCAAGCAATCCAACACACGAGCAAACAAGAAGCAAGCGAAAAAGAGGCGAACGGAAAAGAGAGGGCGAATAAAACGGCAAGGGTGAAGTGGGGGAGAGGAAAACGAGAGGCAAATGGCAAATAATGTAATGCGGGAGATAAGGGTTTGTGATGGGTACTTGGTATGTTGACTTTTGCGTAGACTCCTCGGCAACGGCGCCAGAAATCCTTCTTGCTACCTCTTGAGCACTGCGTTGGTTTTCCCTTGAAGAGGAAAGGGTGATGCAGTAAAGTAGCGTAAGTATTTCCCTCAGTTTTTGAGAACCAAGGTATCAATCTAGTAGGAGGCCACGCACGAGTCCCTCGCACCTACACAAACAAATAAATACTCGCAACCAACGCAATAAAGGGGTTGTCAATCCCTTCACGGTCACTTACGAGAGTGAGATATGATAAGATAATATTTTTGGTATTTTTATGATAAAGATGCAAAGTAAAGAAAGCAAAATAAAAACGGCGAAAGAAATAGCTTGTTGTCGGGAGATTAAATATGATGGAAAATAGACCCGGGGGCCATAGGTTTCACTAGTGGCTTCTCTCGAGAGCATAAGTATTACGGTGGGTGAACAAATTACTGTTGAGCAATTGACAGAATTGAGCATAGTTATGAGAATATCTAGGTATGATCATGTATATAGGCATCTCGTCCGAGACAAGTAGACCGACTCCTGCCTGCATCTACTACTATTACTCCACACATCGACCGCTATCCAGCATGCATCTAGAGTATTAAGTTCAAAAGAACAGAGTAACGCTTTAAGTAAGATGACATGATGTAGAGGGATAAATTCATGCAATATGATATAAACCCCATCTTGTTATCCTCGATGGCAACAATACAATACGTGCCTTGCTGCCCCTACTGTCACTGGGAAAGGACACCGCAAGATTGAACCCAAAGCTAAGCACTTCTCCCATTGCAAGAAAGATCAATCTAGTAGGCCAAACCAAACTGATAATTCGAAGAGACTTGCAAAGATAACCAATCATACATAAAAGAATTCAGAGAAGATTCAAATATTGTTCATAGATAAACTTGATCATAAACCCACAATTCATCGGTCTCAACAAACACACCGCAAAAGAAGATTACATCGAATAGATCTCCACAAGAGAGGGGGAGAACATTGTATTGAGATCCAAAAAGAGAGAAGAAGCAATCTAGCTAATAACTATGGACCCGAAGGTCTGAGGTAAACTACTCACACATCATCGGAGAGGCTATGGTGTTGATGTAGAAGCCCTCCGTGATCGATGCCCCCTCCGGCGGAGCTCCGGAAAAGGCCCCAAGATGGGATCTCACGGGTACAGAAGGTTGCGGCGGTGGAATTAGGTTTTTGGCTCCGTATCTGGTAGTTTGGGGGTACGTAGGTATATATAGGAGGAAGAAGTACGTCGGTGGAGCAACATGGGGCCCACGAGGGTGGAGGCGCGCCCCCCTACCTCGTGCCTTCCTGGTTGATGTCTTGACGTAGGGTCCAAGTCCTCTGGATCACGTTCGTTCCGAAAATCATGTTCCCGAAGGTTTCATTCCGTTTGGACTCCGTTTGATATTCTTTTTCTGCGAAACTCTGAAATAGGCAAAAAAAACAATTCTGGGCTGGGCCTCCGGTTAATAGGTTAGTCCCAAAAATAATATAGAAGTGTATAATAAAGCCCAATAATGTCCAAAACAGAATATAATATAGCATGGAACAATCAAAAATTATAGATACGTTGGAGACGTATCAGATTCCCACATGGATTTGCTTCCAACCCTGAAAGGAGAGTCAGTGCAGATGGAAACAAGGTACAAGGATTGAAAACTCATAACTGCCACGTCCTACTTCAAAGGGTTTTACCTGCTATCCTTAGAGGATTGGGCTGCCTTGACTTATACAGAGCAGTTGTAGAGTTGGGACAATTCTTCAGGGAACTCTGCAGTAGAAATATCAGGGTAGATGCTTTGGAGCGTCTTAGAGACAAGATACCAACTATCCTATGCGACCTTGAGAAGATATATCCTCCAGCCTTCTTTGATGTGATGGTGCATTTGGCTGTTCATCTACCTGGTGAGGCACTACTTAGAGGCCCAGTACAGTATGGCTGGATGTACCCTATTGAAAGGCGTCTAGGCACTTTCAAGGGCTATGTTAGGAACAGAGCTAGACCCGAGAGTTCCATTGTAGAGGCCTACATTGCTACAGAAGCGTTGACATTCTGCTCAAAATACATTGAAACAGCTGATCAGCTTAGCAAAGAGGTGGATGAAGACAATCCCGGGCTCAATGTTTTCGATTATTCTGTTCGAGTTACAGGGAAGAGTCGACAAGAGGACAAACCTAAAGATTTGGACAAAATGGTTTGGTATGTGTTGAATAACTGTCCTGAGATACTACCTCATATCAAGTGCTAAGTACTGCAGCTTATACATCGTAATCTACTAAACTTGCAGCACATTCTTATATATTTAGATGTTTGATGCGATCACTATGTTGTGCAGCATCTACAAAAAGGAGTTACTTCCGCAAAATCCAAGAAACATTGACAAACTGGTTATGGCAGGATTTGCGAAATGGTTCAAGAGCCATGTGAGCTTTTGAATTGCACTGTCAGTTTTTTTAATATGTTGAGTACATAAGATGATCAGCTTGTCTATTTTCTAACCGTAGGTTAAGAAGATGCGGGAGGATGGGCAGGGAGTTGATGATGCCCTTTACGCACTAGCAATGGGTCCTGATACTCAGGTAAGACATTATGAATCTTGCGTTGTTGGAGATGTGCGCTACAACACCCTTGCACGCGACGAAGGCAAGAAGACACAAAATAGTGCCATCATGAGCACGGATACGTAAAACAAATGAAATGTATGCTAACATAACAGACATTGTTCAGTTGCAGTATATCTCCAATTTCAAGGATCATCAGTGTGTGGTTCTGTTGTGTTGTCGTTGGTATAACCTGTTTTCCATGATCGCAAAACCCAGAGCTGATGATTATTTCAAATCAATCAATGTCAAGGTGGCTGAGGGAGTCCTGGACTAAGGGGTCCTCGGGCGTCCGGCCTGTTATCCATGGGCCGGACTGATGGGATGTGAAGATATGAAGGCCGAAGAATGTACCCGTGTCCGGATTGGACTCTCCTTGGCGTGGAAGGCAAGCTTAGCGACCAACAATGAAGATTCCTTCTTATGTAACCGACTCCATGTAACCCTAGATCCCCCCGGTGTCTATATAAACCGGAGGGTTTAGTACGGAAAGGATATACTCATGACCGTAGTCATACAGGCTAGACTTCTAGGGTTTAGCCATTACGATCTCGTGGTAGATTAACTCTTGTAACACTCATATTCATCAAGATCAATCAAGCAGGAAGTAGGGTATTACCTCCATAGAGAGGGCCCGAACCTGGGTAAACATCGTGTCCCCTGTCTCCTGCAACCATCGACCTTAGACGCACAGTTCGGGACCCCCTACCCGAGATCCGCCGGTTTTGACACCGACATTGGTGCTTTCATTGAGAGTTCCACTATGACGTCGATGAAAGGTTCGATGACTCGCCTTGTCCTTAAAGACAACATCACCTCCGGGGGAGTTCTGGCCCCAGGCCAAACCCTCCGGCTCGGCGGCTTTACCATGATCGCTCGTTCGGCCGTTAAGCCGATGATGACTTATCGGGCCATCGAAAACCCCCTTCGCATCAACTCCGAACACTCCAAGCAGATGGATCCGGCAGAGTTTTCGTCCTTAAACAAGCTCCTAGATCGCATCGCCGCTTTGGGAAACGCCACAGATTATGATCGGATCGGGTCTAAAACCGATCAAGGAGAAACCGAAACTCCGTCGGTCACCCACCAGATAGCGGTGGTCGAGGAGCAGGACGGCGAGTCTTCTTCTATATCAAAGACGGACTATGTCCGGACCGCCGATCAAGAAGAACCGGATACCCACCAGCGAAAGAATGCGACCAGCCCTCCGAACATAGAATCGGACGGCAGTCCTAAACAATCAGAAGATACTCTGGAGCCCGGACTGTTGACTCTGGAAGGTCTTCAGATTCCGGATAATCGGTCATGTCAGGGTTCGGATTTAATTCCACCCACCCACCCGGACATAAACGCTCTCATGAGCATAAAACAGCAGTCTCAGGAAACGGTCCACCACTTCTGGGCCAGATTCCTCCTTGTCAAAGACAAGGTAAAAGATTGCCGTGACGAGGACGCAATATCAGCGTTCTGCAACAATCGCGCGGACGAAGGAATCCTCAACGCCATCAATCGCCGCCGCATACTGAAGTTCACTGACTTATCAACTATCGTACAAAAGTATAGCGCGATGGAAAGCGTCTGGAATTCTCAGGCAGCTTGCTGGGAACCGTCGGTCCCAACTCAACTCCTCCTACAGGCGAAGAGGGCGCACCCCCGTGGCACGCCCAGTCCAACAGTCAAGAAACATAAACCCACTATGCGGCACGGCAGCGTTCTGGAGGGATGGCTCGATGGCCCATGCAAAATACACACGACACCAGATACTGTGGCAACCCACAGCCTTAGAGCATGTTGGATACTACGGCAGTTAGCCAAGAGCGACGAGGACATCTTTATCAAGGACGCCCAAGAACAGCATCCCCCAGAAAACGACGACACAAGAGTATTGATGGTCTTCGAGACATTCGCTTCAAACAACAAGCGCAAAAGGGCACTTCGCGACCTCGCCGAAGTCTTCCAAATTGCTGCAATAAACCCTTGGAACGACACGGCTATAACATTTAATGCCGGTGACGAACCAAAGTACAGAACAGTCCGAGTGCCAGCCGCCTTAGTCCTCAGTCCCATCGTGGACGGGTTTCGACTTACCAAGGTCCTCATGGACGGTGGCAGCGGACTAAACCTCATTTATGAGGACACACTCCACAAAATGGAAATAGACAGGAGCCGCATCAAGCAAAGTAGCACAACCTTCCGAGGAATCATTCCTAGTCAAGAGGCGCGATGCGCGGGAAAAATCACACTTGACGTGGTATTCGGCACGCCGGAGAATTATCGGTCCGAAGAAATCACTTTCCAAGTGGCCCCTTTCAGCAGCGGATACCACGCCCTGTTGGGGCGGGATGCTTTTACACGCTTCCAAGCTATACCTCATTACGGGTATATGAAGCTCAAAATGCCCGGACCAAACGGTATAATCACTCTCGTCAGTGATCCGGACATAGCACTCCGTGCTGAAAATAAAACTGCATCCCTGGCCCTTGAAGCGCTATCTGAAGCTCTCGCGGCCGAAGAATTAACCGCACTGCGCTCCACGGTGGACAGGGATGACGTAATCCTCGACAAACGCCCCAAATCCACCTCCTTCAAACCAGCAGAAGAAATAGTCAAATTCCAGGTCCACCCAACGGACCCCAAGAAGACAGCATCTATCGGAGCACAGTTGAACCCAATAGTTGACGCCGCACTACGAGAATTCCTGCGCGAAAACTGGTACATATTTGCCTGGCATCCTTCAGATATGCCAGGGATCCCACGCAAGCTGGCTGAACATAGCCTCAATATATTAAAGGGATTTAAACCGGTCAAGCAAACACTGCGACGCTTTTCTGAACCCAAGCGACAAGCCATGGGGGAGGAGCTGGGCAAGCTTATCGAAGCCGGATTCATTAGAGAAATCAAACATCCGGACTGGCTGGCAAACCTGGTAATGGTACCAAAGAAGGACAAATCCTGGCGCCTGTGTGTCGATTTCAAAGACCTCAACAAGGCTTGCCCTAAGGATCCCTTCCCCCTCCCCCGCATTGATCAAATCATTGACGCCACCGCAGGACACGATTCACTGTGCTTCCTTGATGCATATTCCGGATACCATCAAATCAAAATTAAGGAATCCGTTCAAGCTGCAACAGCATTTATTACCCCATATGGGCCATTCTGCTTCAACACCATGCCCTTCGGGCTCAAGAACGCCGGTGCCACATACCAACGCATGATTCAAACATGCCTGGAGAAACAGACCGGCAAGACAGTAGAAGCTTACGTCGATGACGTCGTCATCAAAACTAGGCACGTCGAAACACTAATAGACAACTTACGTCTTACATTTGACAACCTCCGTGCATATGACATTAAACTCAACCCGGAAAAGTGCGTCTTCGGCGTCCCCGCTGGAAAGCTGCTGGGCTTCATCATTTCCAATAGAGGAATAGAAGCAAACCCAGATAAAATCCGAGCTCTGTCACAGTTGGCTACGCCAACAGACCTCAAACAAGTCCAAAAACTAGCTGGTTGCGTGGCAGCATTAAGTCGCTTTATCTCCAGATTAGGAGAAAAGGCACTACCACTCTATCGCCTCTTACGGCGCACCGACAACTTCGAATGGACAGACGCGGCGACTGCCGGACTGGAGGAAATAAAGACCCTCCTAGCAAGCAACCCAATCCTGGCCACACCAAACGCTGGCGAACCCATGTTGCTATACATATCGGCAACACATCAGGTGGTGAGCGTCGTGCTCGTCGTCGAACGAGAACAGGACGGACACAAATTCGCACTTCAAAAACCAGTATACTACGTATCTACTGTCCTCACACCATGCAAATCCCGGTACCCCCATTACCAAAAGATAGCATACGCGGTCTTCATGGCATCCCGAAAGCTACGACACTACTTCCAGGAGTGTTCAATCACGGTGGCTTCTGAAGTCCCACTCAATGACATAATAAACAACCGTGATGCCACGGGACGAATCGCCAAATGGGCCATAGAGCTACTTCCATTCAACATAACATACAAGCCATGCCGAGCCATCAAATCCCAAGTACTGGTTGACTTCGTCGCCGAATGGACAGAGGCCGAACTCCCTAAAGAGTACGGCGCATATTCCAATTGGATTATGTATTTTGACGGCTCCAAAATGTTGGCGGGGCTGGGAGCGGGCGTCGTACCAACGTCCCCCACTGGAGATATCGTCCATTATGTACTCCAGATATTATACACAGACTCCAACAACGCAGCCGAATACGAGGCCTTATTGCATGGTCTTCGGATGGCCGTATCCATGGGCATACAACGCCTGGAGGTGCGCGGGGACTCGAACCTCGCAATATCTCAAATAAACGGAGACTTTGATGCCAAAGATCCAAAGATGGCAGCTTATCATAATGCCGTCTTAAAAATGTCGGCTCGGTTCGAGGGGCTTGAATTTCATCACGTCGCGCGAGAAAGTAACCAGGCGGCGGACGTCCTTGCTCGCATTGGCGCTAAGCGCGACCCCGTCCCACCTAACATCTTCTTGGAAAGGCTTTTTAAGCCATCCGTGGTGTGGCAAGGGGAGGGTGGCAACAACAGTCCAGATCCGAATACAACCCCAAATCCCGAACACACCGATAGTATCGGGGGCTCAGCCACCGAAATAACACCATCGGCCCATCTCATTATGGCAGTCATTGCCCCATGGACCGAACCCTTCTTGGCCTACATTAATAGGAAGGAGCTTCCCGAAGACCAGAACGAGGCTCGCCTCATTGTCCGGCGTTCGAAGGCCTACAAGGTTCACGACGGAGAGCTCTACAAGAAAAGTACTACCGGAGTACTTCAAAGATGTATCTCCGAGGAAGAGGGGCGGCAGCTTTTAGCGGAAATTCACGCTGGTCTCGGCGGACACCACGCCGCAGCTCGGGCCCTTGTGAGCAAGGCCTTCCATACTGGGTTTTATTGGCCGACAGCCCGAGCAGACGCGCAGGACCTTGTCCAACGCTGCGTCGGATGCCAGCTCTTCGCCAACCAAAGCCACATGCCCCCAACTGCCTTACAAAATATCCCCATTACTTGGCCTTTCGCGGTCTGGGGACTGGATATGGTTAGACCCCTTAAAGGGGGAAGCCATAAGAAAAAATATCTGCCGGTCATGGTGGACAAATTCACTAAGTGGATAGAGGCTAAACCGGTCAAAACGGTCGAGTCCGGCCCGGTGATAGAATTCATATCCGGTGTTGTGCACCGTTATGGTGTCCCACACAGCATCATCACCGACAACGGCTCTAATTTCACAGCCGACGAGGTAAGAACCTGGTGTACTAATCTTGGCATTAAACTCGATTACGCCTCCGTCTACCACCCGCAAACCAACGGTCAAGTCGAACGAGCCAATGGTCTCATTATGAGCGGCATCAAGCCCAGACTAGTGCGGTCTTTGAAAGAATTAGACAAGCACTGGATTGAGGAGCTCGACTCCGTACTCTGGGGGCTGCAGACCACGCCCAACCGTACTACCGGATACACACCTTTCTTCATGGTGTACGGCGCGGAGGCTGTATTGCCCTGCGATATTATCCACGACTCACCTCGAGTGCGTATGTACAAAGAGAGAGAAGCCGAGCTTGATCTGCAGGACAGCCTAGATGCCCTGGAGGAGGAGCGCGATGTCGCAAAAGCCCGTTCAGCATTTTACCAACAGCAGGCTCAAAGATATCAAAGCAGAGAAGTACGGGCCAAGACTTACAACGTTGGCGAACTCGTTCTACGCCTGCCGAAGAAGAAAAAGGACAAACTCAAGCCCAAATGGGAGGGTCCCTTCATAATTGACGAAGTTCTCACCGGAGGGGCGTACCATCTTCGTGATGCATCAGAAGATCGCCTCAAGACGAACCCCTGGAACGCAGCCAGACTCCGAAGATTCTATGCCTAGCACCGAACTCCTTGTTAGTCTCCTTCTCCCCTGTAGTTTCCATTATTTTTACTCTCTTTTCCGATTACTTTTTCTTTCTCGCTTTAAAGCTCTCGTACGGCTAGACCGCACACCCCTGACACATGCATCTTTAAATATGTATGTCTATTATACCTAGGGGCTTCCTTGGACAGAAGCTTTTTATTATTATTCCTCGAGCATCAAGCTCTTCACATATGAATTTTTCCATATGCACCTTTTCTTCGCCATTATATGCATCGATATGACTTAAGTTTTGGCCAAGCTGGATTGCCTGGCTCCTGTGCTTATGCCCTGTGTTCCCGTTAGTTTGGCTAGGGCATAACGGGAGCACCTCTGCGATTGTTACTGCCGGGTCATCCGGATGTGTACCTCAGACTGGGTGAAGCCGAAAGCTAGCGTTCTTAAGGGAATATTCGGTCGGTGAATTAAAGATGTCTTTTCATTTACACCATTGCGAACCCCCAGAAGTTACATACAATGTGATTTTCCCATCACAATTCGAACATGTACATTAAATGCATGCACACCCGGGGAAAGGAACCCTTAACGGAACTATTCTCTCTGGAAGACGTTTCTTACAATCTCAATGTAATATAACATAGCTAGCCAGATACAACTTGTTTGTTCAAGCAACTATGACCCCTACGCCTAGTTTTCCATGCATACCCCGGTCTATTCGGCCGCGACGGTATTCGGAAACACTCCGCACCTTCGGGTCCGGAGGTTGAAGCGAAAAGGTCTGCCATGACAAATGATATACAATTCAGCTAGAGGTCCACATGACGAGGAAAGTACATAGTCACTTGGACTCAAACACTTCCTCCTCTACACCGTCCAACAGGCAGTCTAACTTACAATCCTGTTGGGAATATTTGGCGGCCACCTCTACTTGGTCATATACTAAACTAACGGGAATTTCTTCCCCATTTGACCCTAGCGGTCCAACCCGGGCCATGTGATTAGGATCTAGCTTGGTATATCGCGTTTTCACCATGGCCCAGGCCTCTCGCGCACCCTCTCGACAGGCCGATATCTTCCATAGTCGGATACGCCGTGCTCCCTTGAACAGCTCTACAAGCTCCTCCATACTTCCTGCAGGGGAGGCGGATGGCCATAAGGCCTTGGCAACACTCCGCATGACCAGCCGAGCATGCTCGTGCACTTGCGACAGTCTTTGCAGCAGATCATTTGATGATCCGGACACCTCCTCTTCAGGACGGCCCGTCAATATACCTGCAATTATAACCATATTAGTTCCATCTATCTCCGAACTACTTTAAAAATAGTTCCGACACATACTGAATATGCCACCCCGCAGCTTCTTGTTCTCCTTTACGGAGTCGGCTAACTGGGCTCGCACATCTTTCAATTCTTCACCCAATGTAGTGTTGGAATCCTGTAGCTTGTTTTTCTCCCCTCTGACTTGGGTCAGCACTCGCTCGCCTACGGCGTGTAGTCTTTTCGCCTCTTTTTCTCCCTCTTGGGCGATCTTCAACTTCTCTTCAAGTTGATCGGGCGACCCTATTATGCGATCAGCCACAGTATTAGTATCGTGGGGATACAATTATTTTTCCTCGATGGAGGGGAACGTTACCAGAAGACGCCTTCTTGAAGTCTTCCAGTTCGGCGGTAGCGGCACTCAGTTGCGCCCAGCATTGCTCCAGCTCTTGGGCTAGCAGGCCATTCTTCTCTGTAAGGACCTGGTTATACAACGATCCTTAAATCAGTTGTACCAACTGCTTTCAGTCCCGGGGGCTACTGGCATATGGTTATCCTCTTTTGGACAAAAAATACTTACCTGCACATTTGTCAAATATTGCTTCGTGGCTTCTCTAAGTCCATCTCGAGCAGCCCGGATGTATGCGTCACCCGAGCTGAAGGCATTGAATGCCTCTTCCGAGAACTTGGGGTCTCGCAAGACAGCCCTACAGCGCCGATGGTTCATAGCGCTCTCTACTTCCGAGTTGGTGACGGACATGTCTTCCGAACCCTCGGCCGAAGGACAATCCGGCGTTGTCGTCATACCGGCCCCCGTCTCTCCGGCAGGATCTAAATCTCGGTTGTCAGGAGCACGGCCGGCCGTGCCCCCGGACATAGTTCAGCGGACCCTTTTCCTGGAACTAGACAAACGCACAAAGTCACAGTCAGGTGCGGCCGCTGAAAAACATATTTATGAATCCATACCTCTTCAATGAAAGCCTGGTTGTGTCTTCACCGGCCTTCCTTGTAACACCCACAATGCGGCTATATCTCCCACGTGTCGAGGCACGACTTAGAGGCATAACCGCATGGTGGTTTAGTCGCAAGTGGGGTAATCTTCACACAATCCCATGTGCTGAATAAGAAAGGGATAAAGAGTTGGCTTACAATCGCCACTTCACACAATACAAGAATAATTTATACATCAACCAAATACACTTAAAGACCGACTACGGCCAAAATAAAAGAAGACAACCCCAATTGCTAGATCCCCGATCGTCCCAACTGGGCTCCACTACTGATCATCAGGAACGAAACGTAGTAACGACCAAGTTCCTCGTCGAACTCCCACTTGAGTTCGGTAGCATCACCTGCACTGGTATCGTCGGCACCTGCAACTGTTTGGAAGTATCCGTGAGTCACGAGGACTCAACAATCTCACACCCGCGAGATCAAGACTATTTAAGCTTATGGGTAGGAAAGGGGTAGTGAGGTGGAGCTGCAGCAAGCACTAAGCATATATGGTGGCTAACATACGCAAATGAGAGCGAGAAGAGAAGCAACGCAACGGTCGAGAAGCTAGAAAAGATCAAGAAGTGATCCTGAAACTACTTACGTTCAAGCATAACACAAGACCATGTTCACTTCCCGGACTCCGCCGAAAACAGACCATCACGGCTACACACGCGGTCAATGCATTTTAATTAAGTTAAATGTCAAGTTCTCTACAACTGGATATTAACAAATTCCCATCTGCCACATAACCGCGGGCACGGCTCTCGAAAGTTTATACCCTGCAGGGGTGTCCCAACTTAGCCCATCACAAGCTCTCACGGTCAACGAAGGATATTCCTTCTCCCAAGAAGACCCAATCAGACTCGGAATCCCGGTTACAAGACATATCGACAATGGTAAAACAAGACCAGCAAGACCGCCCGATGCGCCGACATCCCGATAGGAGCTGCACATATCTCGTTCTCAGGGCAACACCGGATGAGCACTCCGTACAACTAAAACCAGCCCTCAAGTTTCCCTGAGGTGGCGCTGCAAAGGACTCTAGTTCGGACCAACGCTTAGAGAAGCACTGGCCCGGGCGGGTTAAAATAAAGATGACCCTCGGGAGTGCGACTCCCAAGGGAAAAGTATAGGTGGTGGTGAGGCAAATGGTAAAACCAAGGTTGGGCCTTGCTGGAGGAGTTTTATTCAAAGCGAACTGTCAAGGGGTTCCCATAACACCCAACCGCGTAAGGAACGCAAAATCAAGGAACATAACACCGGTATGACGGAAACTAAGGCGGCAAGAGTGAAACAAAACACCAGGCATAAGGCCGAGCCTTCCACCCTTTACCAAGTATATAGATGCATTAATAAAAATAAGAGATATTGTGATATCCCAACATATCCATGTTCCAACCTGGAACAAACTTCATCTTCACCTGCAACTAGCAACGCTATAAGAGGGGCTGAGCAAAAGCGGTAACATAGCCGAACGACGGTTTGCTAGGAAAGGTGGGTTAGAGGCTTGACATGGCAATATGGGAGGCATGATATAGCAAGTGGTAGGTAGCGCGGTATATCAACAGAGCGAACAACTAACAAGCAAAGATAGAAGTGATTTCGAGAGTATGGTCATCTTGCCTGCAATGTACTCAGAGTTGTCGAAAGCTTGATCCTCGTAAACATTCTGAACAGGTTCCTCATTCACGTACTCGTCTCCCGGCTCTACCCAAAGCAAAAACACAAGCAATAGAACAACAATCAATCACGGTGCAATGCACAAGCAACATGATGCAAAACATGGCATGATATGCAAGATATGATATGCAATGCATATGCGAGCTCCGGAAGGGAAAGAATGATCAAGGCATCAACTTGGCAAACCAAGTGTACCGCTGGAAAGATGGGGTGATTTCGGTCGAAATCGATATAAGGATCACCGGAAACGGGTGCACGGTTTGCAAATGACAAGCAAAACAAGAATGACGCAAAACTGCGATTAACAGCATGATAGCACTTAGAATGCAACAAGAAACTAAGCTACTGCACTCCAACATAGCAACAAAGCACATGGAAGTTATGTACACAAGATGCTTGACAAAACATGAACAGTGAGCTACGGCTAAATCACACAAGAGCATGTCCAAACTAGCATGGCAAAAGTGCAAAAGATATCAGCATCACAGACTTGGTGAAAATACTAACATGTCAAAATTAACATCAGGAAGCAATGTTTAGGGCAAGCAAACGACATGCTACAGGAACATATCATGGCAAATAAAGCCATGGCATGATTCTAGTAAATGCAGAGAACAAAAGTCCCTTACTGATCATGAGCCAAAAAGGCACAGAAGATATTAGGCACCCATGTAAACATAGCAAGTTCTATTAACAGTTTCAGACTTGGAAGAAAAACAGAGCATGGCATAAACAGATTCATGATAGCAACTTTGCGAGCTCATGCCACTCACCACAAAGCATTAAAAGACACTATAAGCATACCAATAGCAAGATGACATGTTCATGAAGCTAACCATGGCAAGATCAAGTTAATAGGATGCATGGACCACTAGCAACAACCATGGCAATTTTGATTAACATGTTAACATTCTGTCAGGAACATTTTATAGCAAAAGTAGAGCAAGAACAAGACATGCTAGACAACTCCATAATTGCAAGCAGGGGCATGGACGCATAGAGCATAACCACATGTTCAAAACATCCTTACTGAAGTATCCCAAAACAAGCATGGATCTCACTGTAGCATCAAGTTTACATGGCATCAAAATAACAGCAGGAAAAGACAGCAAAATCCTAAGTCCCTGAAAACAGCAATATCACGAAGCCTAGTTTGCATGCTTGTTATAGTCACCACATAGATCACAAAAATACAAGACAAGCACCTATGTAAAGATGGTATGATGTAGTTCCAAACACATGTAGAGCTCATGCTCATATGATGCACACAGCAAATGCAACAAAAATGACAAATCCTCATAAACTGATAAGTAACAGCAGTAAACAATTTATAGCACTTTTGCATCAATGAAAATGGCATCATAACCAACAGTATCATGCATGGAAATGCTGCTAACATGAAGAGCTCAACGAGACGAACAAATCGACATATCATATGCATGATTTGGAGCACCGAGCACGGAGATGCGGCATATTGAACAGGGCATAAATCATTGCAGAAAAATGACTTGGTGAAATATCGAGGTCAACCTCCTCCCAGATCTAGGGTTTGCGCGGATCCCGAGGTTGGCCGGAGATGTCGCCGGAGGAGTGACCGGAGTGGAAGAAGACGTCGGAGAGGCGCGGGGAGGCGCCGGCGGGGTCGGGCCGGACCGGATCTGGCAGGACCCGGCCGGAGCTGGCGCGGGCGGCGGCAGAGGTCGGTGGGGCGGCGACGTCAGACGCGGGCGGCAGCGGAGGTCGGCGGGGCGGCGACGGGGCGGTTGCGGCGGCCTGAGTGGGCGTGAGGCGGCGGCGCCGGTGTGCGCGGGCGGCGCGGGAGCGGAGCCGGGCGGCACTGCGAAGCGAGCGGGGCGGCGGAGGTCGGCGCACGGGCCGGGAGGACTCGTCGCGGGCTCGGCGGGCCGCGGCAGCTGGCGGGGCGGGGAGCCACGTGGCGGCTCAGGAGTGGAGGGGAGCGGCGGCGCGGACACGTCCGGCGGCGAGGAGGAGCGGGGCTAGGGTTTGGACCCGAAAATTCGGAGGGGATCACATATTTATAGGTAGAAGGAGGTGGGAGTGTCCAAATGAGGTGTGGTTTTTGCCCACATGATCGTGATCCGACGGCGGAGAACATGGAGATGGTTTAGATGGGTTATTGGGCTGTTTTGGAGGGGTGTTGGGCTGCAATCCAAAGAGGCTTTTGCGGTTACCCGGTTAACCGTTGGGGTATCAAACGGGCTCCAAATGGAACGAAATTTGAGAGGTGGTCTACCGGTGATACACCAAGGCCACTTGACAAATCTCGGCCCATTCCGAGAACGTTTTTCTCCCGCTCATGAAAAGAGACAAGAGGGGTGTGCCGGTGCATGTGGGAGTGTCGGATTGCTAAACGGACAACGGGGAAAATGCTCGGATGCATGAGACAAACACGAATGCAAATGCGATGCACATGATGACGTGATATGAAATGCATGACATGAACAAAAGCAAAACAAAGACAAAAACCCAACCACGAAGAGAATCTCATATCGCATCTCCGGAAAAGGCAAGAGTTGTAGTTACGAATATGGAAAGTTGTATCCGGGGCCTTACATTCCTCTTCGAAGGCTTGCCCAGTGTGGGAGCCAATCTCTTTGGAATTGCCGAACGCCTCCTCTTTGGAGCACAAGACAGTGTGGTGGGTGAGGCAAAATAAGAGCACTCTTTTAGAGGAGGTGTCTCTTGATTACTTACGTGTGAAGCAGGAAGGAGGCCAGGGTAGTCGGCGGTGATGGCCACTTCTATGCCATCATAGCTCGCCTGGTAAGACACCCCCTCCGCGAGCACCACATATATATTTGGATCCTCTTCAAACCTGGGGTCAAGCTCCCGGTTGTGATTCTCCGGCTGTGGCGCGGGCTATGAAGTCCTTCGGTGACCTTTCGCCATTGCTGTCATAACAAACAGATTTGAAATTTATCAAAAGTAATCCGGAAGTGGAATGAGTGAAACAGAGGGGTTGGGGCTTACCCAACTGGGAGGATCATACATAGAATACCCATCTCTGCGCTTAATGCGAAGAAATTCCTCTTCCTCCCCTTTAAACAGCTCGGCCAATATCTTGGCCAGAGCGGCGGGGGTATCCGGACCTTTCCGGCCACAGCGGGAGGCGTCATCCTCTCCATTATAGTGCCACATTGGCAGCCCTCTGTATTGTAGCGACTGAACCCCTCGCACTATGGAGCTCGCCATTACCTCAATTATTGTGAGTCCGGACTGAGCGAGCGTCTTTATCTTGCTCATAAGCTGACGAACTTCTGCGATGTCATCCTCTTCAAGACTCCGGGGACGCCAACTTTGGCATTTCTTTAGCGGAATACTCGCAAATTGAGGAAGACCCTTTCGAACTAGGTCAGGAAGCGCGACGTCCTCAATGTAGAACCATTCGGAAGGCCATTCTTCAGATGCCTTCCTTGGTGTGCCGGACAGATATCCGGTATCGGTGATACGCCATACCTCGGCTCCGCCCACTTCAAATATTGACCCCTCATGATTGCCCGGGACAAGACAGAACAACTTCCTCCACAGCTCAAAATGGGCCTCAATGCCCAGAAATAATTCGCATAAGGCGACATAACCTGCGATGTGTAGAATGGAGCAAGGGTGAAGTTGTGCAGCTGGAGGCCGTAATATTCCAGAAGCCCTCGGAGGAACGGATGGATTGGAAATCCGACGCCTCTTAGCAGGTAGGGGACGAAACACACCCGCTCTCCCCCGGATGGATTGGGGAAGCCCTCTGCCTGAGTCTCACCATTGAAGGAAGCTAGCCCCGCTCGAACAGGGACTAGATTTGCAGGGGGAAGAAATCCCTGCGTCTGCAGCTTCGTTAATTGACTATGGGACACAGAACACCTCTCCCACCCGCCTTTCTCTGGGCCGGAACGGGAGAAGGAGCTGGGAATGCTAGCCATGCTGGAATGGTTTCTCCTAGCAGTCTCTGGGGGTTTTCTCTGCGTGGTGCCGAATGGATCTAGGATCTAGTCTCTTTCAATAGGCGCTCTTCCTTGCATGGATGGGGTGTTATTCGCAAAAATACCCCGACCTTCCACATTCGCCTGACACGTGGAAGACGAAGTTATTTAACGCGCAGAAGACGAGGGGAGCGACATTGGATCAATGGCCGAATACATTACTTGGAGATCATTAAAGGAGGAACCCACCTTGCAATGCCGAAGACAATTTGTGTGCCGAACACCTCCCTATTGAAGACTGGTTCGGGGGCTACTGAGGGAGTCCTGGACTAAGGAGTCCTCGGGCGTCCGTCCTGTTATCCATGGTCTGGACTGATGGGCTGTGAAGATATGAAGGCCGAAGAATGTACCCGTGTTCGGATTGGACTATCCTTGGCGTGGAAGGCAAGCTTAGCGACCAACAATGAAGATTCCTTCTTATGTAACCGACTCCATGTAACCCTAGATCCCCCCGGTGTCTATATAAACCGGAGGGTTTAGTCCGGAAAGGATATACTCATGACCGTAGTCATACAGGCTAGACTTCTAGGGTTTAGCCATTACGATCTCGTGGTAGATTAACTCTTGTAACACTCATATTCATAAAGATCAATCAAGCAGGAAGTAGGGTATTACCTCCATAGAGAGGGCCCGAACCTGGGTAAACATCGTGTCCCCTGTCTCCTGCAACCATCGACCTTAGACGCACAGTTCGGGACCCCCTACCCGAGATCCGCCGGTTTTGACACCGACAGAGGCGTACGAGACCAAGGAGCCTTTTATTTTGGCAAATCAAGCAACACAGATATTTTTCTTGGAAGACACATTTGCACGTAGCGATGACTGGAGAGTATTGCAAAGGTTTGAGCAGAGGAATTTGTTTAATGAAGTTGCACAATAAGATGATGCTTACACTGCTCCTGATGTACAAGATTCCACAGATGTTCCTAATATCTTTGAGAACCATCACGTCAATGACGCTGGTGAAAAGATTGCCTATCGTGCTGTGGACATACAAGAGTTGATCAAGAAGAAGCCAACGTTCGAGGACATTGAGGATGAAGAGAAGATGACACTCTGGGGAATTACGATTCAGACTGATACACATGGCGAAGATGTTGACGCTGCTGTTGCGGATGATGATTAGATTGCTTTTGTCGTATTTGCCTGTCAGAAGACGTTTTTTTATCTACTATGTGAAATTGTGTTTGCTATGACAACTAAAACCTGATGAACGTGTTGTTTAGTATTTTGCTGTGAGAACATCACTTGTTATGTATGTTCATTGTGTTTGGTGATTGTATGACGACTAAAACATGATGACATTGTTGTTTAGTTGTACTCATATTTGGCTGTGAAACTTGAATTTGATGACATAGTTTGATGTTGGACTCCAATTTGCTCGACGTCTTCAAATGGGAACAAAGTTGACCCAACAGGGCCTCTGCTAATTTATTTATTTACTACCAAAAGGGCCTATGCTATTTATTTATTTATGAGCAAAAGGGGATACCCCCCCCATTTCTGTTAATAGAAATCATTAGATGTTCACAACACTACGCCCAGCCTACTACACATGTTTCATTCATTACTAGTTTCGGCAAAGTGCTCATGTCATAACCACTGAATACATCATGAGTGCTACATACACTGCAAATAAAGAAACAATCATCCTACAGAGCACGTCGATTTTGCCCATTATCTTCACAAACTCTTTCATCTCCTCATTGCTGTCAAGGCCGTTCAACAGTTGTTGCTTGGCCATGATCAGAGGAACTACATCTTTAACCTTCTGCTCTGCATCTTCCTCTTCTGTCGTTCCTTTAGTTACTTGTCCAACACCCCAACCTGCTGGTATTGGGATTCCTCGGCTAACCAAATAATCAGCGTAGTTGCGTTCCCCCACATCAGCAACTTCCCAGAAATACAAATCACACGAATCTTCCCTTTTCTGCATGAATCAAATTGGAAGATCATCAACCAAACTATTAAAAAAATCAGCAACTGAAAGCAGCAGAACAACACTTAAACATATTATTACCCCATGATTCGGGCATTTGTAGAAGACTCGGCCAGGGTTGAGGATTGTGGTTGAGACGCGACGGATGACTCTGCGTGATTTGCAGCAGTGGCACCACACCAACGGCAGCGGGTTGCGATGAGCAACCGGCTGCGGTGCATGTGCCGGCGGGGGTGTGATGAGACCCACAGGCAATGGTACGGGTGGTGACTTGGCGCATATCTGGTTGTTGCCTGCTAAAGAGCAGGAGGACGAGCAGCCAGTGGACATGGTTGCTGCAGCTAGAGCTTCTGATGCTAGGCAAAGTAGAGAAGAGGAGAAGCGAGCGTTGGATATGTCAGTTTCATTACTTGCAAAGTAGCATAGCACCATATATAGTCATAGTCTAGGTTTGGATTCGAACCAGCTACAGGAGCACGTCTCTCTTTTTTCTAAAACTCAGCAACGTCTCTTTACTGGTACACTAGCTTGTTCTGTACGCCTTCTCAAGTCTTTGATTTTCTTTCTCTTTTTTTTGCGAGGAAGGAAGGAGGACAAAATTGAGAGTTCTTGGGACTCGAACCCAAGACCTCTCGGTTGAAAACCAAGGGTGCTAGTCACTTATGTGGTGAACGTTCCCTGGGAGGAGGACGGCAGATGAACGCATTTTCCTCGCAGTTTTAGTTGCGACGCAAGATCGAATGGTCGCAGTTTCGGGAATGTTATCAGGCGAACGAGCCCAGTTTTTCTTTTCTTCCTATATATAAAAAAGTATGCTACTTGGTGTCAGCTTAGTCAACACACGATTGTGCCAACCTTGACCGTTGGATTGACATTCAACGTCTGTCGTGTTTCTTCAGTCTCTTCTTCCTCCAGCCGCCAAAGCCAAACCAGCGCCGGCGGGACCGCCTGCTCCTGCCTCCCACGGCTGATTGTGCTGCCGCGCAGGCATCGTGGCCACGTCGCACCCTAAAACTCTGCGCATCTTCCCCGGCTCCTGTTCGTTCCCGTCCGAGGCCTCACCATCATCCTCCGCCTTGGTTCGCTCTCCGCGGCGCCACCCTCCAGTGTTGTCAACATGGTCAACAACCGAGAGGAATAAGGAGATGACTGTACATGGTGAGGATGACAGTAGGGACCCAGCAACGCGCGCAGTAATTTTGTTTTTTCGGGACGGAGAAGGGTATCAACTGGGTTGTTCGGGAGCTGTGGCCCGTCTAGCACATGACCAGCCCAGTTTTTTTTTTCCTTTCTGAAAATGGCTAGCCCAGCTATTTTGTTTTTTGCGGAATAACCAACATAGGCCTCCTTGTTTTTCTACGCCCTGCTGGGCCGGAAATCTTCCAAGACGATGAGGGATGCATTTTGCCCAGAAAATGGGCTATAAGTAATAAGAAATGGGCTATAAGTAATATTAAATGGGCTGTAAAATGAAAAAATATAGAAAACATGCAATTAGTTCCAAAATACTTTTTTCTTTCGGATTTTGATATTTTAAATTTCATTGTTTTTGTGCGGGTAAAATTTCATTGGATTTAAATTAAGGTTTGTTTAGTTTTTAAGTTAATTTGAATCTGGCTAGAAATTTTGGTTGTATACTATTTGGGACAGATTTGGAGGCTGACTTGTGGGTCTACTAGGTTGACGTGTACGAAAGGCTTTGTCAACTTAGTCCACAAACGATTCTAGCAGCAGTGACCGTTGGATGTAATCCAACGGCCGTGCTGCTTCTTCAATATCTGATCTTCTTACTCCAGCCGCCCAAACCAGCGCCGGTGGGACTGCCTGCTCCCGCCTCCCATGGCCGGCTGTGCTGCCGCACCGCCCCACCCTACTCCATTGCTGGCCAGGCCATTCCTCTACTCACCCACACCTCCTGTTATATTCTGGCGACGGCAGCCGGACCAGTAAACCCTCGTACTCCCCATCGCGTGGGCAACCACTGCCGAGTCTTCCCCGGCTCTGTGTCGTTCCCTTCCTAGGCCTCGTCGTCGTCCACCGCCCTGGTGCTCTCGGTGCGACGTGGTCAACGTGATCAACGAACAACATCCATCGGACGTGGACTGCACGTGGAGAGGCTGACAGCTGGGTCCATGGCCGCACACAAGGAAATGACTCCTTATTACGCGCAAAATAATGATTCCTCCACCTGACATCTGGGACCCACCGGAAGGGCCTCTGTATTTCATGAAAAAAACGTTCCCCCCGCTGACAGGTCGGACCCACCAGCTATATCTTCGCACGCAAGGAAGTGCCTCCTTATTACGCATAAAAAAATGAATACTCCCCCTGCTAGCTGGGACCCAGCATACTGGGAGGCTGACATGTGGGCCTACTAAGTTGACGGGGACAGAGGGCTTTGTCAACTTAGTCAATATGAACGATTCTAGCTCTAGTGACCGTACGATGTCCATCCAATGGTCGTAGTGCTTCTTCAACCTCTGGTCTTCTTGCTCCAGCCGCCCAAAGCAGCGCCAATCGTGCCACCTGCTCCTGCCCCGTGTGGCCGGTTGTGCTGCCGCGGAGGCCTCACCGCCCCTACTACTCCCACCGCTGGTCAGGCCCTACAGCGATGGCAGCCTCACACCACAGCCGAACCAGTGAACCCTCGTACTCCTCTCCACGTGGGCATCCACTGTCGCGTCTTCCCCGGCTCCTCGTCGTCCCCTTCCTAGGCCTCGCCGTCGTCCACCGCCTTGGTGCTCTCGGCGCGGCATGGTCAATGTGGTCAATTACCGACTTCCATCGGAAGAGTACTGTACATGGAGAGGCTGACAGCTGGGTCCACGGCCGCAGCAAGGAAGTGCCTCCTTATTACGCGGAAAATAATGATTCCTCCACCTGACAGCAGGGACCCACCGGACGGGCCACCGTATTTTGCAAAAAAAAGTTCCCCCCTGACTGCTGGGACCCACCATCTACATCTTCGCACACAAGGAAGTGCCTGACAGTCGGGACCCACCTGGTCGAAGCGTATGTAGCGTTGTCATTCTGGTGGCAAACGTGTACGTACATACTGGTCGATCGGTCTGTCCGCAGGCTGCAGCGATGAACCGTGGCCGAGTAAGGAAGGGCACGTGTCGTAGTAGAGGAGCGCATGTAGCATGTACACGTAAGTACAGCGGCCAGGGTGCAAGAAAGTAAATACGGCCACGTACGTACATACGGGCGGGGTCTCGAACGCCTACTCGCGCATACGTATGGCCAGGGCTCGTGTACATGGCTGGGTCGGAACGAAGAAGCTGCGCCGTCATGATGATCATGGGGAGGCAATCAGCTGGGTTGGAATGGAATGTGTCGTCGTGTTCATCGGGAGCCAACCGGCTTGGACGGAACAGCCGATCCAAACAAGGCCTGGCGTGCCGCAGAACGGAGGAAACAACCTTGTGTTCGACCGGCCACGATCGAAACGGTTCATGTTCATCGGGAGGGGTCTGGCGTACTGCAAAACGGAGGAAACAGACCTCCTACGGTCGAAACGGGGTCCTGTTGATCGGGAGGGTTGTGGCGTACCGCAAAACGGAGGAAACGGACTTGTGTTGGAGCGCTACAGTCGAAACGGGGGTCCTGTTCATCGGGAGGAGTGTGGCGTACCGCAAAACGGGACTCCACGGGATACTGTTCATCTCCACCGTCGACTGCCTCCACGGGCTACTGTTCATCCACCGTCGACTGCCTCCACGGTCTACTGTTCATCCACCGTCGACCTCCTCCAGCCTCCACCTGCGACTGTTCATCCACGGGCTCCTGTCTATCCAGCCTCCACCGCGCGCTCCTCCACCGGCTACTGTTCAACCAGCCCTGTCCACGGGGTCCTGTTCAACCACCCCTACACGGGTACTGTTCATCCAACACTCCACCGGCTACTATTCAACCATCCCTCCACGGGGTCCTGTTCATCCAGCCCTCCAGGGGGTCCTGTTCATCCAGCCCTCCACCGGCTACTGTTCAACCAGCCCTCCACGGGGTCCTGTTCATCCAGCCCTCCACGGGGTCCTGTTCATCCACCGGCTCGATCGATCGGGGTCATGTTCATCCAGCGGCAACGACCTCTACTACCACGGGGTCCTGTTCATCCCCCCCCCCCCCCCCGCCCCAACAACGATCACTGTTCATCCAGAGGTAGCATCGATCGGCTTCAGTTAGCAGCAGTAGCGAAGGAATCACTTGGATTCAGTTAACAGCAAGGGATCGATCGATCGCTCGGGTTCAGTAAGGCGTAGCCTGCAGTGCAATCGCTCGGGTTCAGTTAGAGCGCAACGCCTCGCACACACACGCGTACGTATGAGAGAAACGCGCATCGCTCGGCCCCCGACCACCCACCGTAACCAGGAACTCTCGGATATTTTCCTCGCCCTCGCTTCTACCACGGTTTTTTCCGTCATGGACGGCCCAAAGAATGTCATGCAGTTGCGTCTCCGGCCCGCCCAGGACAAAAAGCCCATTTCCTGTCATGATTTTTTGTCATAGAAGTAGGAGCCCACCACATCTATGATGATACCGGGTTTTGTCACAATTATCGTCATAGAAGTGTCATAAGCATGACAGGAGAAAAAATTGTTCGGCCCAAAATATCACGGATGTGTCTTTTTTTGTAGTGGTTGCAACACACGAGCATATTTCCTAGTGTATACCTACACACACTTCTCTCGATTGGCTACGCTGAATCTCGTCGCTGGAAAAATCATTAAAGGGAGAGGCCGTTCGTTCGATGGGCCAATCACACATAGTTGAAAGTTGGGCCACATATAGACACGGCATCCAGAAGCAGTTGGCCCATTTACACTTCACGGTGGCTAGCCCTCGCTCTCAATTATCTCAAAAAACAAAAAAAAATCTCGCTCTCAATTGTCTCAGAAAAAAGAGCTCTCGCTCTCAATCTTCTAAAAATCTCTCTCTCTCTCTCTCTCAACGAACCGATCGAGAACCAGCTCCCCAGCTCAGATATAGGGCGTGTTTGGTTGCAGTTTGCTACAGTAGCTGTATTGCATGTCCATCTCCAGCCAGCCTGGTTCTTCATATGCAGCCTCATATGCAGCAGATGCAACCTGTTTGGTTGCCTGCATCGCACGAAGGGGCACTTACCCCCTGCTGTTTGGTTGCCTTTTTGTGCTTAGGGTGTGAGCAGATGCAAACTTCAGTTGTTTGGTTGCAAACGGCGTTTGTTTTCTGCTCACCCCATTCAAATGTGGTGGTCTTACCACCACATGATCAGCACAACAGCAAGCACAAATGAGATCAAACAAAGCAAGCAACCAAATGAGATCAAACAAAGCAAGCAATGGAAATGACAGCAAACTACTTAGATTAATAGCAGGGGCATCCTCCTTCCCTGCTCCATGCCAGGGTGCTGCTCCTGGCCAAAATATTAACAAATTCACAGCACAAGTACCATAAGTTCTAGCGATAGACCATAACAAGTTCAACAGTAACACCTTAGTTAACTACATTGCATACTCAATGACACAAACGTAGTTGCGCCTGCTGCAACGAAACCTGCACATGACCGAGGAGTCATGGTTGTAGATTTGGACCTTGAGGCCGAGTCCTGAGATGCGCACAACGACGAGGTCACTGGGGACGATTCGATGGTGGTGGCAGAAGTAGTTCCAGCCCCGGCCAAGCACCATGTGCCCCTCGAAGTTCCGGACCTACACCCAGAACGCGCACTGCTTGTTCGCCGACAGCGTGACCACGCGCGGGAGCCGCTTGATGACAAGCCACTCGTTCATCACCTCCACGAACTTGCGAGGGATGACGAGCATGGCGAGGTCCTCGTTGTCCTTGATCTGCTGGTAGAAGCGCAGCGGCTCCCGGGCCCCCTCCTCATGGCCGGTCCTCGGAGATCGTCCCCTTGAACGAGGCAGGCTCATGAAGGCGACCCTGCCAGGCAGGTCCACCCTCTTGAGCCACCTATTCATGGGGATGAGATCCTTGGCGCCCTCAGCTCCGGCCACCACCTGAGCTCCTCCACCCGCCACGTTCCAGTCACTCTTCAATTCTTGTCGGGTAAGATGACAAGTATTAGAGGTGCTTGCAAAATGAACAACCAATGATCAGTGCCATTAGCTCTTCTGCAAATGCCACCGATCAGTTGCACTAGCACTACAGCAAATGGCACTGATCAGAGACATTTTCCCAAGAGCAAATGCCACTGATCAGTGCACAAACTCTTTGCCAAATGCCACTTATCAATGGCACTTGCTCTTGGGCAAATGCCACTGATCGGTGCCATTTGCTCTTGGGCAAGTGCCACTGGTCAATGGCACTTGCTCAACTCAAGAGCAAGTGCCACTGATCAGGGGACTTGCCCAAGAGCAAGTGGCACTGATCAGTGGTAGTTGCCCATGAGCAAATGCCACTGATTAGTGGCATCTGGTCTTCTGCAACTGTCACTCATCAGTGCACTATCCTAAGCATGGAAACATCTAAAAATAGCACCCATGTACACCCATGCACATTTGGCAACATCCTAAAATGGTCCTACTACATGCACGTATAACAATCTAGAGCATGCAACACAAACCCTAGCTTGAACATGTATGTAGCAACATAAACAGCAACATGAACATGATCCTAGCTTGAACATGAACATGCCATTTGCATGAACACAGATCCTAGCAAGACCCTAGCATGAACTCAGATCCTAGCAAAGCACACTAGCATTGGGGATTCTAGCATGAACACACACCCTAGCATCAACACAGATCCTAGGAAAGCACTAGCAGAAGAACATTATCCTAGAACAAACACTGTAGCAAACAAGAACAGATCGATCGGATTCGATTTGATTGGGATCGCATCAAATCGGTTCTACTCGAATCCTATCTAATCCTATCGAATCCACTAAGTACTAGCACATGCCTAAGAAAGAAACCCCTAATCTACATCTATGAGTGAGCATTGGGGATTCTTTGACTCACCGGAGCTTGCGCAGTCGCAGCGAACCGAGGCCGGGGTGAAAACCCCGGCGGGAAGGAGAGAGGTGGTAGAGCAGAGGAGGAGCCGGCCCTGGTGACTGCCGGCGGCATCAGCCCCGTGCTCATGGCCACGCCGGAGGTCGAGGAGGACGGCGCGCCGACAGGAGAAAACCCTTGGACGGGGGTCAAGAAAACCCCCCTGCCCAATGGGGTCCCAAGAAACGGCGGCTTCGTGGACGGCGCCGGCACCGAGCCTAGGACCACGAGGTCTGGATCGGCGGTGGGGCAGGAACGGCTGGCACCGCATTGGCTAGCCCTCGTGGTGGCCGGCAGCAGATGGGGAACGGCGCTCGCAGCGCCGACGCCAGGTCCCTGCCGGAGTTCTGGAGCCCGGCCACCCAGCGCTCTTGGGTCCTGGCCATGCGCTCGTCGACAGGGGTCAGAGGACGGTGCGGCGGTGGGCGAGGTGGAGCCATCGGAGGAGAGGAGAGGAACGGGCGGTGAGGCAGAGGGGAGCGGTGGGAACAGTGCGGGCGAGGCGGTGACAGGAGAGTGGGGGGAGTTATGAGACGTCCCCTCCGTATCCTGCGCTGCCCGAGGCGTGCAGCCACCTCGCACGTGTGGCCGTGCCCAGCCAGGCTCGTGAGAAACTGCCGATTCGCCAGTTTCCGTCGGGCAAGGCTCAGGCCTGCTTTAAGTTTCGTGCAGGTCACAAAACGCATGCAGCCCAGCCAACCAAACAGGCCATGCACATCCAACACGGGCCTGGTTGGGCTGCATGCAGGCAACCAAACACGCCCATAGAGACGCACACGCAGGTGGCACGCAGCAACCCTAGCGCGCAGCAGCTGGCCAGGACAAGGCAGAGTGGCGGACGACGGCGCCTGTGGCCTATGGTGGGCGTCGAGCAAGTGGGGAGACAGGACGCTCCCGTGCAAGGCGCAGTGGTGCAGTGAGCGGCGGCTGCTTCGCACCCTTCACGCCATGACCAGCAGAGTGCAGTGTGGTCGCGCTTCTTCGCCAGTTCGTCACACCTTAATTTTTTTCGTCCTCCGCCTTTGGCTGGGTATGTACGCCGGCGGAAACGGGCATCACCACGCCCACCTCGGCTCATCAGGTTTTGCGAAGGTAAACAATCAGTACAAGCCACAGAATTCCATCATCATGTTTGATCGCTGCTTGCATGTTGGTTAATCTCGATCGTTCCCTGTGGGTCTCTGGAATGGATTTGTAGCAGAGGAGCGGCAAGATGTGTTTTCTCTGTTCTTTAGTAGAGCTCTGTCTTGCTGGTTGGGTGTTTGATTCTGCTAATCCAGCTTAATTTCCTACGAATGGTGGTTTAATTAAACCTCTGTGTTGCTACTTGCAGCTGCCACAGCACGGGAAGCCTCCGGGTCCCGGTCCCGTCGACCATGGCGCGTAGGTGGAGCTCCGTGATACAACAGAACAGACACCTGCGCATGGAATGCCTTATGTCGAGGTCGCTCTCCAGCCGGCAAGTTACAGTGTGTGGGGAACAGCGCACTGCTGCTGCTGCTACGTATGGCGCACAGGTAACCGGTGTCACCTGCAAATGGAGCATATTTGCATGTGGTGGTGCGCAGAGAGAAGTATCCGGTCATATCACCACCGGTGTCCGCCTTCCCAACTCCATCAGCGCCCCCTCCCGGCGACGAGACCCGTCGCAAGAAATTTGATGACGGTATGTCGCTTTTATATTTTCCCTAATGCCACACATTCCAAGTATACGTTTCTTGCAATAGTAGTAAGCTTGGGTATTCTGTGAAGGCATGGAGACTCATGCCATGCTAGTGTACAACCTTTTTTTGTGGGAAATTACTTGTATTACTCACGTAGCCGAGCTACCAGCAGAATTACAGAGTTTGACGACCCCATCAGGTCCAGATCCAAGCCACACCATGGTACGGCCCGTAGTTCTACCAAAAGATGCCAACAAATGGCTTACATTGTTTTGACTATGATAAATGTGAGTAATACAAGAATTTCGTTGATCCATGATTATTTTGATTTCATGAACCATGAAACTGTTCGCAGACCTATCCATTTCTCCCTTCTTCAAAAGATTGATAGCCTCCAAGCATCAGACTCAATGTCTATAGGTAGCTCACTCCATTGTAAAGCAAGTGACAAACCCTCTCTGATGGCCGCAAGTTCAGACTCTAAAGTATTGTGGCAATGGTAGATGACGACAAGCACTGAAGACTATATTACCGTTCTGATCATGCAAGATCATGCCGCTGCCAGCAGTGCCATCCGCCGAAACGAAGGAGCCATCTGTATTGAGTTTCATTCGTCCTTCTTCAGGTCTCAGCCACCCAGCTGGTGGATTTACCAGTTCACACGTAGCCGCAGGTGTAGCAGAAAAAGCACAATCCAGCATAGCAGATTTCCTCTTCAAGTGGTCTTTCTCCGGCTCTTTGGCGATTGTCAAAATGGACTGAACATAGCTTCTAAGAAAGCGTACAGAAACCTGAACTGGCGGTGCTAGTTTATCATGTACTACCTCATTCCGAACGTACCAAATGCTAGTGTACAACCTAGCTACGGAATAGTATGAACAAAGAACGACGAAGTTGGAACTCGGAAGTGAACCTTGCAACATGTTCATGCTTGTATATCAAGAGCATGGGTGGGGAGATGCCATAAATTACATCCAAGCAAGAAATAACATTAATTGAGTGAACATGGGTTGGTCCATGAAATAAATCAACTTCAAGATCAGGTATAGTCCACAAGATGGCCCATGGAAGTTATGCCGCCACGTGCATTATGCTCAACTAAGAATGTGCAAATCAGAACCAAACGCATGGCTTTACTTAGCATCGTGTCCAGATTTGACTGGGTGTGGAACTTGACTCTCTGTTAGGCACATCATCGCCATAGGTTGGAAGCGTACAAAACGAAGTTGAATGGTGGAGATAGTAGCGGAAAATAAAATCGAAATGTGGTAGCTAACATGGTGGAACGAAAACCTTACATCATACAAACCGCAAATACTTTTTACTTTTGGCTAATATTGGTACCTATTTAATTGCAAACTTCATGAAGGGATTTTTTTTATAGTTTTTCATTGTTAATGTGGCAAATTGGCAACTAATTCTAAGGAGCTTTCTATTAACAAAGGGGGATGGTATATATCACACTTAGTGCTATCAGATGTCTTTGAGCAATAGGTATGACGGCATCCCTTGTTTATCAAGCAGATTGTAGGGTCCTGGAACCTCGGCTTTAAAACCAGCTAGGAGTATAGCAAAAAATCAACAAAAGGATCTGGATCGATCGCCCTCCCAGCGATGAGACCCAGGGCAAGATCCCTCGAAGGCTCTCAGGCTCTGGTGAATGAAGAGGGGCACCAAACTCGTCCATTGCACTCGTGGGCATTTTTCTTTCTTTTTTTTCTTCAATGTGAAATAACAGACCCCATCCATCAACTATGACGTCTGTCTCGTCATCTCGTCCCACTGTCAGTTTTTTTGGCCCAACATGCTCGATCGAGCTTTTAGTGCTTTCAGCAAATAAAACTCATTGATAATCGATGGTCTTTTTGCAAACTTTCACTGAAATGGTGGTTTTTAGAAGATGAGCGCCATTGTGATGTCTTTGGCATTTTACTCGAGTGACGAAGGGGCTGAGTAGTTTTTTTTTAATTCCCTGAGGAGGGGGACGAGGAGTCCTACAGTCTGCGCTCTCTCTGGTCGGTGGAAGTTATAGTTGGAAATAAAATGCATCACTTTAATGCTTCAACGTTCGAAGCTGCAGAGCTTTGCTCATAATGAAAAGCACTATACAAATCTTGCTATCGAGGTAGCCATTATGTGGGTTCACGGGGCCCTCTGACCATGTTTGATATGAGCACGGCATACACGATCAGAGACATGCAACGACTCTGCTTATATGGGTGCTTGCATATGTATTTAACCCTTTTCAAAGGTCAAATTGTGCATGCAAACATACTGGTTGCCTTGAATCAACTGCGCCTCTCTATGTCCAGGTTGCCGAGACGTGTGACCATCTCCATAGCTTCAGTGTAGGAGTGGCATGGGGGGTTTGGATATGACCAAAGGCTAAACGGTGACAACGAGGGTGATGGTATGATCCTCTAATCAATCAGGAAAATTAAAGGCAAGAGTGAGCCTTCTTGATCTCGTTTGTTGGTTTTTACATCTTACGATCAGGATTTGTCCCTCGATTCTAAGTTCATCGGTAATCACGGTGGCTTGTTGGATTTTAAGAGTTTTTTTTTGTTTTACTATATACATGTGCATGACAAAAGAAAATCATGTTGAGTATGCTTTCCACAAGGCCAAAGCATTGACATATGTGTGTACCAGAACATCATCTACACAGAAAATCATTCCGAATATGCTTCCCACAAAGTCAAAACAATAGCATATGTGTGCACTAGAACATCATTGACATCACATTCAACTACCAGCTCATGTCCGGGAGAAGCTTTTGTTTTTACCAGGTAGCATGTGGGAACTAATTTTCCCACTGTGTAAGGAAATTTGATTGCGATGGGTCGCTTCTACATTTTCCCTAATGCCACTCATTCCAAGTATGCGCTTCTTGCAGTAGTATCAAGATTGGGTATTTTGGCTCAGGCATGGAGACTCACATGCCAGGCTAGTGTCCTAGCTACTATGGAATAGTATGAACGAAGAATGGATAAAAGTTGCAAGTGAACCTAGCAATAGGTATATGGTTGTTTATAAGAGTGTGAAACTGTGAGTGAGCAGATACCATAAGTTACCTCCAACTACAAATATCATAAATTAGTTAACATGGGTTGGTCCACGAAATAAGGCACATGGAAGTTATGTCGTAACATGCATTGTGCTCGGGCATGAATGTTCAAATCAGAACCATAATTAGCATCCTGTCTAGGTTTGACTTTGCATTGTGGAACTTCACTCTCTATTAGGCACGCCATCATCACTAGTTGGAAGCGTATGAAACAGAGCTAGATGGGGGCATGAATTAGCAATGCAAGTGAGTCGGTAGCGAAAAAATAGAGATGTGTTGGTTAACATGATGCAACGAAAACCTTTACATCATACAAACCACAAATACTAGTTACTTTTGGCTAACATTGGCGGCTCCGCCGGCTCTTTAGTTACAAACTTTATAAATGATTTTTTTTACAAATTGTCACTGTTAGTGTGGCAAAATGGCACCTAACTGTAAGGAGTCCTTGTATTGAGAAGAGCAGAAGACAAAATATGGCAGATATCGCACTTAGTGTTATAAGATGTGTCTAAACAATAGGTATGACAACATCCCTTGTGTATCAAGAAGTATAGGGTCATGAAATCTCAATTTAAAAACGAGCTAGAAAAACAGCACCTTAACCCTTATGATGTGGCCGTCTTCCATAGCCGCATCCGCACCCACCTCTTGGTCGCGGCTGGGGGCATCCCCGGACAGTTAGAATTATGGCAAGTAGTTTGTCTTGAGCCGGATATATTGGTGTTGGTGCCTTTTACTTATTGTCTCGGTGTAAACAAAGGTCAACTACGTCCTTTTTGCCCATCGTGCTGGTCTCTTTCTTTCATTCTTCAGGAATCACCGGTTGTTCTTAGTTATAATAGAGAACACAAACAAGAGGAAAACACACGGGAGCAATTCAGAATTTTGGGGATGCAAAGGAACACGAAGTTTCTCTTTATTTCCGAAGTGCAAGCAACAGAGAGGGTTACACATGTAAATATAGTCACCAGTTGGCCACAAGAAAATCCATGCGAGGTGGAGACGCCGGAAGCGGAGTTGGGCGCGACGGGGCAGGGATGGAGATGTCGGGTGGTGCAGGCAGTTTCCGCGCAGCCGACATGGAGAAGACCTCACTCATCCCCAATGCCATCCAATTCAGGAGAAGACCTACTCGAGCTCTGCTACTGCTGCTCCATCGCTGACCGCGTCCTCCTGATGTCTGTTGACCGGTGCTTCTGATGGGAGAGGCGTCGGGTGTGCGTGTGGGCCGTGCGGGCAGGTGTAGCCGGTTCGGCTCGCTTCGGTGCAAATAAACCAAGATAAGAAAAAAAAAAGGAAAAATAAACCTATATGAAATGCACAATCAGCATAGAGTCGATTTGTTGATGGAGATTGTGTCCCATATGCCGCCGGCCTCGAAAAGGCCATCACCACCTAGAGATCCAACCTCTGTGTTGTCCACACGACCACGGACGCCACCGCCATCGAAGAACCAGGGCCGCCTCCTCAAATGTCAACCTCCTGCGCCACTGAGATGGACGAATCCGCACAGCCGCCGCCACCCGGGGCGCCGCAGCGAGACCGCCGCCGAAGATGTCGATAAATCTGGACCATCACGCCTGGCCCCAGCTAGTGGCACTAACCGGCCAGTGCACATGCGGACATGTCTCCATGGTGCGACTTCATGACCTCCCCCATTGCGAGTAGTCAAGCACCTCGTCCTCCCTATCCACTAGCCGAGTCAAACATCCACAACATCATGGGCCCTCCGACCCTATTTAACCAGAGCACAACATACACGATCAGAGACATGGAAAGGCTCTGTTTACAGAGATGTCAGTGCACGATCAGCCATACATCACTACATCCAGGCTGCGGAGACGCACGACCACCTCCATAGCGTCAGCGTAGGCGGGGCATCGCAGTGCGGGCGATGGGAATGACTATAGAGGCTAGACAGTGGTAACGTGGGCAGTGGTATGATCCTCTAATCGATCGGGAAAATTAAGGGCAAGGGCTAGCGTTCCCAGTCCAATTTTGTTGAGTTTTACACCTTGCATTAAGTTGCCTTGTTGGATTTTAGACTATATTCCATTTTTTAGGTGTAATTCGTGTCGGAGCTCAAGTTCATCTACACCTGATGAATAGTAAATTAAAAATAGAAAAAATAGAAAATGCTGAATTTTTTCAATGCTCGGATGTGCAAGGAGCGTGCATATTTTTATGGTGTTTGGGTACTTGCGGCCCAAACGGTGTGTCTTTCCAAAATTTCTTTCACAACCAAATTGTGCTTTCTGCCACAACCTTCTTGAATGTTCAAATATCACAATTTTCTGCACGCACATCACGCATTCGAGCATCTTGGGGGCCAAAAAATCCCAATTTTTTAATATTTTTTTGATATTTTAAATGATTTTACTGTTCACGCCCAGGTGCAGATGCATCTGGACCATATTGTTGCACTCATTATTTTAGTAGATTTTTTTTTCAAAACGAGGTTGAAACCCCCAACATCTGCATCATTGCGATGTACACAACCATTTTTGTTGATTATTAAGCTGAGTACAAAACAAAGCAACCACGACGAAACCATTACAAGATATCAAATAAACACTTACAACAAAGTTGACTTCTCCCACGGCAACATCTTTAAGAAAAATAAACAGCATCGCTCTATCGTCGCCGCCAAAGATGACCTGGACAAGGATTTTCATCCTGGTTGCCCAGACCAACCAATGAAGATCAGTACAATGAGTTGAAGGCGCCTTCAACATGTTGAGGCCAAATTCGGCGTTGTTGTGCCCGACCAATAAAGGTCAGGACAAGTGTTTACACTTCAGACATAAAGCGGTGTTCTAATCATCATTTTGACGAGTGTCTACCAGAATATCATCGACATTTCATTCTACTACTAGTTCATGGTCAGGAGAAGCTTTCATTTTTACGAAGCGTCTCCGACGAGCTAATTTGCCCATTGTGCAAGGAAGTTTGATGGTGGTAGGTCGCTTCTACAGATTCCCTAATGCCACTCATCCCAAATATGCGCTTCCTGAAATAGTAGTAAGATTCAGTATTTTGGCGAGGGCGTGGAGACTCTCCTGGCATGATAGTGTACAACCTAGCTACCAAATAGCATGAACGAATAATGGATAGGTCGGAAGTGAACCTTGCTACCAAATATTATGAACGAAGAATGAATAGGTCGGAAGTGAACCTTGCAATAGGTTTATGGTTGTATATCAAGAATCGGAGACTGTGAGTGGGCAGATGTCACAAATTACCTCCAACTAGAAATAAGATTGAATGAGTTAACATGGGTTGGTTCATGAAATAAATCAACTCCAAGATCAGGTATAGCCCACAAGATGGCCCATGGAAGTTATGTCATCACGTGCATTATGCTGAGCTGAGAATCTGCAAATCAGTACCAAAAGCATGGCTTTACTTAATATCGTGCCCGGATTTGATTGGGTGTTGTGAAATTTCACTCTCTGTTAGGCTCGTCATCACGGGTTGGAAGTGTACAAAACATAGCTAAATGGTGGCATGAACTTGCAATGCAACTGAGTTGGTAGCGGAAAATAAAATAGAGATATGGTGTTTAACATGGTGGAACGAAAACCTTACATCATACAAACCGCAAATATTAATTATTTTTTGCTAACATTGGTCGTTGTTTAATTGCAAACTTCAAAAAAGGGATATTTTGCAAATTTTCGTTGTTAGATCACGAGATCTTATGGGTTTCACCTCTAGCCTACCCCAGCTTGTTTGGGACTAAAGGCTTTGTTGTTGTTGTTGCTGTTCTTGTTGTATCATTGTTAGTGTGGCAAGCTGGCAACCAGTTCTAAGGGGTCCCAATATTAACAGAGGAGAGATGGTATATATCGCACTTAGTGCTATCGGATGTGTCTAAGCAATAGGTGTGACGACATCCCTTGTGTATCAAGCAGATTGTATGGTCATGAAACCTCGGCTTAAAACCAGCTAGGAGTATAGCAACCATAATCCTTACGATGTGGTTGTCTTGCATACATAGTCGTGTGTGCATCCACCTCCTCCATACGGTGGCAGGCATCACCCACAGTTATAACTATGGCAAGTAGTTTGTCGTTAGTTGGATGTATTGGTGTTGGTGCCTTTTACTTACCGTCCTACGTGTAAACAGAGGCTAGTTGCATCTTTTTTCACCTTGATGGTCTCTTTTTTTCATTCTTCACGAGTCACCGGTTGTTCTAACTTACAGGAGAAACAGCATGAACAAGAGGAAAATACACTGGCACTCTTGCGGTACTTTAGAATTTTGGGGATGCAAAGGAACGCAAAGGTTCTTTTTATTTTCTTGAGTGCGGGCAACAAAGAGTGGTTAAACATGTAAACATAGTCACTGATGGCCACAAGAAAATATACATGTCTGTATTGGTGAACTAACAATGAAAAATAAGACCAGACTAGTGGTTACTCCCTCAGATCTCAAAAACAGGGATGCCTGCTGATTGGATGAGATAACCATGCGCCTTAATGTTGGAGAAAATAGCGATAAAAGCTCGAAGCGTTGTTTTAGGAACTAGAGGGAGTAGCAGCAAAAGTTGTGGTCGCACGCTTGTACTGATCGGTCCTAGTTTATTTTCCGATGCCACTCGTTCCAAATCAGCATTGTGCCCAACGGAGGATGGCTAATTGGCACGATTAGCAGTCCAAGACTATCAATTAAGTATAAGTAGAACTAGATTGTTGAAAGAGATATGAAGTGCGACTGCATCAAAGAAATATTAAGCTGTTTCAGAATTCATTATGTGCTAGCATGATTCCTTTTGACACCTATGTTGACATATATCGAAGAGGGGGAGGTTCGAGAGATAATTTATAAGTTATAACCTCCTCTTCACAAAGGGGCGATGAAGATAATTTCATATGGAACAATTTTGTTATGTGGTACGTATGTGGGCTTGAAGTACAAATCTGAGCTCGTGCCACACTTATTTTTTGTACCCCTAAAGGATTCTGAATGAGCATGGTACATCAAATCTTCAGAGATGGTTATAGTGCCTGCCATTGTACATGCCCTTTGCGTAGTCTTCTTCTTTTCTTCTTTTACTTTAGACGCACTAGCTAACTGCATATGCGTTCCAGCAGGGGCATGCATATTTGTAGTGGTTCAACATCAGTCTGTGACTCATATGTACCTTCACCCATCATCACCGCCTCCCCAATCCAATATCACCACAAGAGATTAATAAGATATTACTTTATTCGCATAAAAATATTAAGCATAATCATGTCATAAATGCTTTCCAAGAATTCGGGTTAGACACGGCTGAATAAACAGTAAGCAAACTGAGGGACAGAACGAGTACGCCAAGGAAAGGGAAGCACCAATTTGATTTAAATTACTCCAAGTTACTATGTGTATGTTATTTTTTGTTTTGAGGGAATGAGTAGGACAAGGAAATGAAAGAACCGATATGAATAAATTATTTCAGATAGGGGGCCTTAAACAACATTGGGATGGAAGTGATGGAAGTGAACAGACATGTCAAGTCTTCTTTAATAGTAGAGATATGGGTAGAGCAATAGACTCCGCTCGAAGCTGATCATCAATTGCTACTGGGTGGAGCACAAACTGTTCAGCTCGTGTGAGCTCATTCATTCAGATTTGAGAGTACCTAGTACCTAAGTGGCAAGAACAAAAGCTTTTGTTGTGTGACTGGCAAAATGTTACGATACAATTTGCTTTGATGATCTGGTTGTCTACCTTGCTTCAGATTCAATTCAATCCTTCAGCATGAGGATTGAGGCCCAGCTTGTTGAGGATGGGAGTACATTGTCAGGGTTCGCTAACACCGCTGCATGAGGCCAAAAGTTAAGTCTCTATAACAAACAACGTACTCGCTTTGTACTAGATGACACTTATTTCGAAGTCAAGGTTAAACGAGGAAAATTATAGGTTCCTTTACAAGGCACAAAGAAAATGCCATTTTTTCCCGGCAACCTGAAAAAGCAGGAGGCTCGCCAAACACATTATCCCCTCTTTCCTACAAAGTGCCAAGCAATAGTCCAGAATCAGGAGGGGAGATGCAAAGGCGCCAGGGAGACAACCACAGCTAGACAACTCCATGAAAGAATACACAGTACTAACAGATGCAAACTAAAGTTCGATAAAAAGAAGCATCTTAAACAGGCAACCATTTGGCAAAAGCAGCAGAAAAACAAGCTAACAAGTTGCAATCTAATAACTTGCATTTCACAACAAATCAGTCTCAGGGGCACAGGAGTTTAGCCGACGCAGGAATAGAAATACAGTAATTAAACGACAGACAGATCATTGCTCGCTCGGGATAAGAGTCTGAAGCAACAAAAGCAATGACCGTGAACAAAAACATTCTGCTAGATAGCACGCCTATTTCTTCTTGATGGCAGCCTTGGTAACCTTGGCGCCGGTGGGGTCCTTCTTCTCCACGCCCTTGATGACACCAACAGCAACCGTTTGTCTCATGTCACGCACAGCGAAGCGGCCAAGAGGAGGGTAGGTGGCGAAGGTCTCCACAACCATGGGCTTGGTGGGAATCATCTTGACGATACCAGCGTCACCGTTCTTCAGGAACTTGGGCAGCGCCTCCAGCTCCTTACCAGATCGCCTGTCGATCTTGGTCACCAGCTCAGCAAACTTGACAGCAATGTGGGAGGTGTGGCAGTCCAGCACTGGGGCGTAGCCATTGCCGATCTGACCAGGGTGGTTCATGATGATGACCTGGGAGGTGAAGTTGGCCGCCTCCTTGGCAGGGTCATCCTTGGAGTTGGATGCAACAAACCCACGCTTCAGATCCTTCACAGCAACGTTCTTGACGTTGAAGCCAACGTTGTCACCAGGAAGCGCCTCCAGGAGAGACTCATGGTGCATCTCAACAGACTTAACCTCAGTTGTCAGACCAGTGGGACCAAAGGTAACAACCATACCAGGCTTGATGACACCAGTCTCAACACGGCCAACAGGCACAGTTCCAATGCCACCAATCTTGTAAACATCCTGAAGGGGAAGACGCAGGGGCTTGTCTGAGGGCCTCTTGGGCTCATTGATCTGGTCAAGAGCCTCAAGAAGGGTAGGGCCCTTGTACCAGTCAAGGTTGGTGGACCTCTCAATCATGTTGTCACCCTCAAACCCAGAGATGGGAACGAAGGGAACCTTGTCAGGGTTGTAGCCGACCTTCTTCAGGTACGAAGAGACTTCCTTGACAATTTCCTCATAACGGGCCTTTGAGTACTTGGGAGTGGTGGCGTCCATCTGTAACAGATGACCAGAGCAATCCCATCAGATAAACAAAATTATTGAAAAGTACTAGTATATAAACAAATAGGAAAAAAAAAGCAAAAACATATAGCACTCATGTGATGGAAGTTGCAGGAATAAGAGATAATGAGCAAACAAGCAGTTTATAACTTATAAATTAAGATACAATTAGAACTAGTCAGTGAAGTTATGCTATTAAATCATCCAAGATTTGTCAACATGACAAAAATTAATCAATACAATGCAATTCAGCAGTACTACTGAAGCTGGCATTTACTAAGTAACTCTGAGCATTCAACACATTCAACATATATAGTTAATCAATTACAATGCAACTCAGCAGTACTACTGAAGCTAGGCACTTACTCAGTAACTCTCATATAGAACAATACTACATATCTAAATTAGATAAGACAAGGCAATCAACATATATATTATAGATTAACCAATCGGTGTTACATGAAAATCAGAATTAGACAAACGTCAAATCAGTTTACAGGATGTTTAGGCACTCAAGAAACAGCATTGGAAGTTGAATGGCAAGTATACCTTGTTGCAGCAGCAGATCATCTGCTTCACTCCAAGGGTGAAAGCAAGGAGGGCGTGCTCACGGGTCTGGCCATCCTTGGAGATACCAGCCTCAAAACCACCAGTGGTGGAGTCAATGATGAGCACAGCACAGTCAGCCTGGGAGGTACCAGTAATCATGTTCTTGATGAAGTCACGGTGACCAGGGGCATCAATGACGGTGCAGTAGTACTTGGTGGTCTCGAACTTCCACAGGGCAATATCAATGGTGATACCCCTCTCACGCTCGGCCTTCAGCTTGTCAAGCACCCAGGCGTACTTGAAAGACCTCTTGTTCATCTCAGCGGCTTCCTTCTCAAACCTCTCGATCACACGCTTGTCAATACCTCCAAGCTTGTAGATCAGATGGCCAGTGGTTGTCGACTTGCCAGAGTCGACATGGCCAATGACCACGATGTTGATGTGAGTCTTCTCCTTACCCATGGCTGGAGCTAGCAAACAGAAACATCAAGGCAAGCAGGTGTTAGAAACAAGAGATCCAGGTGAACAAGTGTCAACAAAGTAATATCCTGTCTATTTGTGAGGTCAACAGACATGTAGAAGATGCATTTAACGAGATGGAATTACAATTCAAGCAATCAGACTGCAGGTACTTGTTAGATCTACAAATTACTGCGGTAATAACGCTAACAAAATTCACCATACAAGTACATGATGAAGTTCATGCTGTAAACTCTCATAGATAACTCTCACAGAGAACTCACAGATCCTACAGAACCGGAAGTACTACACGAATCCATCCAACAATACATGCAACCAAGCACGGAGATGATTCAGGAACATCTCGCGATACCAAATCGGTAACAGAAACAGCAAAACCCTATAGATCAAGGCTACGGCATGAGCTTCCAGGTAGTCGTCAAAATTAAAGACGAAAAAAGACATGCATCCGCGCATAGATGAACCTGCAGCTAGATCTACTCGCAGATTTAACGCTACCAAGCAGAGGCACCGGCGCGAAGGCGAACCAAGGACACGGCTTCGAGAAAATCCGTCAAACCACGGACGAAATCGACGCGCATCACCGCAAAAAGAACCTAAAACTCGATCTACCCGCACGCTACATCTACCGCACGGAAACATGGCCGGAGATCTGAAGCTATTCGAGACCACGGACGACGAATCGAGGCGGAGATGGGGGGCGGATCGGGATGCTCACCTCCGAGGAAGGAGAAGGAACCGAGAGGAGGCGGCGGCGGGGATGGGGGCACTGAGAGGAGGGGTTCGGGCGAGAGGAATGGCCCTATATATGGACAGCGATGGGCGCTAGGGTTTCTTCTCGGCCGTCGGATCCGGGTCCGATGGATGCCGACTTTGGGGAGGCGGCTGTGGGCGATTTGCTTTTTCTTTTTCTCGCTATAAGTAACGTGTAATGCACTCAAGCTCTCCCACTACTTCTCTACTCCACTTACTCATATCCCTAGCTACACTCTGCAAGCCACTTCTGACATTTCTACCCCCTTCCACACTGCTCTTATCCCACGCATTCCGTATGATCTCTTCGCACCCCTCCTCCCGCAACCAACGAGCTTCAAATCTGAAACTGCAATCACTCCTCTTCCAACTTCGGTCCTTGCCATCTAGGTGCACGACCACAGGTCTGTGATCCGAGTGTCTTGGTTCACCGTTCACAACTATATGGTTTGGAAAAGCACCACACCATTCATTGTTTGCAGTGGCCCGATCCAGCCTCTCACAGATATATGTCCGCAATTCCCTGCTGTGATTTCTCCAGGTATACATATCGCCTTCAAACCCTATATCCCTCAGCTCACAGGCGTCCAGTGCTTGCCGAAAATCATCCAGATAGTGTTGCGGACGATCAGCACCTCCTAGCTTCTCACTGCTTGTGAGGACTTCATTGAAGTCACCAAGACATAGCCACGGCCGACCATTTTGGTGTTGTTGTTTCAAGATGCGCATTAACTTCCACGTCTCCTTCTTCCTCTCCATCGCCGACTCTCCATAAACCCCCGTCAGACGCCAAATCATACCATCCTCCCGTACTATATCCACATCCACATGCCTCCGTCCATACGACCTCAGAGAAACATCCAAACCCCTTCTCCAAAACAAAGCTACACCCCTCCCACTACTTTCATCCTTCCAAGCTACCATGTTGGCGAGCCCCAACGACCACCTGAACCGCCCCAACTTCTTTTCTGTCAATCGTGTTTCACACAGGAACAAAACATCGGGAACCTCCACTCTTCCTAGCTCAAGAAGAGAACGAACTGCCGGGCCATTCCCGAGTCCCCGGCAGTTCCAACTTATGATTTTCATTGTTCCCGGCGGGGCTGCTTCGACAGCCCGGCCGATATGTTTGAGTTTGTGTGCACCACCGTTGTAGCATTGTTTGCCGCCTTCATGTTTTGTGCCATCGTCTGCCCCTCCTCCCCCTCCCCACGTCCCTTCTTTGCAATGTATCCTCCATCAACATCCATCTCCTCACCTCCTCTCTTCCCCAGACTGACCTCCAGCCTCTCTTGTGTACCAAAGTTCTCTGGGCGGTTCATGAAAGCGCCAGTCTCTGAAGCAAAAATCATGGAGGAGGCAAGGCTGAGAGGAGAACTAGAGGAGTTGAAAGAGAAAAAATACACGCAATTAAAGCAAAGGGCACATATGTGGTGGCTGCGAGGTGGGAACAAAAATATCAAGTATCTGCAGTCTGTAGTAACAACAAGGAAGCGGTCTAACAAACTTAAGGAGATTCGGAGGGATGGTGGAACGGTGGTGGAGGAAGGGGAGGCCCTAACTAACTACGTTTGTTCCTTTTTTCAGGACCTGTTTACATCATCCAACCCTCAGCGCCTCAATGAACTAATGGACAAGGTGCAACCTCGCGTCTCAAATGCTATGAACGTAGTCCTTGAGGCCGATTACACCAGGGAGGAGGTGAAAGCTGCACTTGATCACATAGGCGATCTCAAAGCACCCGGTCCAGATGGGATGCCGGCGATTGTTTTTAAGCGTCATTGGCATTTTATGGGAGATCAAGTTGTGGAGGAAGTCCTAAAGGTACTGAATGGTGGAGAGATCCCCGAGGGGTGGAGTGATACTATGGTTGTGCTTATCCCCAAGGTCAAAAACCCAAAAAGAATCAAGGACCTCCACCCCATCAGTTTGTGCAATGTCGTATACAAGCTAGTATCAAAGGTGATTGCCAATAGACTTAAATTGATCCTGCCCGAGGTGATCTCATAGCATCAGAGTGCGTTTGTGTCGGGGAGACTAATTACGGACAATGTTCTCACAGCCTATGAGGTCTCTCACTATCTGATGAACAAAAGGAAAGGGAGGAGTGGAGTGGCGGCCATTAAAGCAGATATGAGTAAGGCGTATGACCGGGTGGAGTGGAGGTTCTTGGAGGCCATGCTTCACAAATTGGGGTTCAGTTCGAGATGGACTGAGCTGGTCATGAAATGTGTCCGGACTGTACGATACCAAATCAAGGTTAATGGCTAACTAACACAACAATTCAGCCCCGAGCGAGGACTTCGACAAGGGGATCCCATCTCCCCCTACCTATTTGTCATATGTGCGGAAGGCTTGTCGGCGTTGCTGTTAGATGCACAAGAGCGAGGCATCACACATGGCGTGAAAGTATGCCCGAGGGCACCATCTGTATCACATCTATTATTCGCGGATGACTCCATGTTGCTGATCAGGGCTGAACAGCAAGAAGCAACAACGCTAAATGATGTGCTACAACTGTATGAAACTTGCTCCGGGCAATGCATAAACACGGAGAAGTCGGCAATTATGTTTAGCCCCAACACATGTGATGATGACAGGACAGCAGTGAAAACTGCACTGGGAATACACAATGAGGATTGGAATGAGAAATACCTCGGGCTTCCCGTCCATGTGGGACGGTCCAGGAAGAAAGCTTTCAGTTACATCAAACGAAACATGTGTGGGCGTGTGTATGGATGGCAGGAAAGACTTCTAGCAAAAGAGAGTAAGGAGACCCTAGTAAAGGCTGTGGGACAAGCCATTCCCACTTTTGCGATGTCTTGCTTTGACTTGACTAAAACCTTTTGTGCAGAGCTGAATACACTCCTTGGTAACTTTTGGTGGAGCCAACAAGACAAACAAAATTCCATGCATTGGCTCAGTTGGGAGAAGCTTGCACAGTCTAAGGCCATGGGAGGGCTAGGGTTCCGAGACATGCACACTTTCAACCTAGCAATGCTCTCGAGACAGGGCTGGAGAATTTCCCTAACAGTACGGCGTTGGAGGCTATCGAACATGATGGTATTTCATACTCTTGGCGTAGCATTCTCCAAAGACTGAAGGTGGTGAAGCAGGGCTATATCTGGCGGGTGGGGGACGGGACAAGGATCAACATTTGGACGGACCCATGGATTCTTAGGCCCTGGTCCAGGCAGGTGATCACGCCGAGGGGTGCCAACTTGCTGAACTCTGTGAATGAACTGATAGACCCGATCACAGGTGGATGGGATGAGCGCCTAATCACGGACACCTTCTGTGCGGAGGACGCCCGTCATATTCTGCAGATTCCACTAAGGGACGGGACCGCGGATTTCCTCGCGTGGCATTTCGATCCCAAGGGCAAGCACTCGGTCAGAAACGCCTATAAACTGCTGGTGGAGCTGAACAAGCAGAGCAGGACCGATGCACCTAGCACGAGCGCACGAGGTTTAGGCCAATTGGACAGATGCTCGGATCCGAGCTGGAAGCGGATATGGAAGCTGCCTTGCCCAGCAAAATTGCAAATGTTTGTGTGGCGCATTCGACATGAGTCCTTAGCCCTATGCACCAACCTGTCGAGGCGCGGAATGAAGCTTGACTCGGAAAAATGCTTCCTGTGTAGGAGAGTGGATGAAGATGGTGGGCATCTGTTCATAAAGTGCAAGTTGGCAAAGGAGGGCCGGAGGCAGCTGGGGTTGGAACTGGAGCGGAACCGCCTCGAAGGGATTGGGAGCGTGCATGCAATGCTCGACTCTTTATGGGGACTAGAGGAGAAGAAAAGAGTGCTCATCATTTGCTTTTGGTGGCACTGGTGGAACAACCGCAATAAGATTAGAGAGGGAGCGCTTCCATTGCATGTCACAGAAATCGTGCGACGGTCTCGCTGCGATGCACTCGAATACGAGCAGCTCTTCCTACCGGGTGCGCCAAAACGCCCTCCCGGAAAGTGGCAACCACCGGCGGACGACACCATAAAGTTTAACCTGGACGGCGCCTTCACACCGGGAAACTCCTTCTGTGGATGGGGCGTGGTGGCTCGTGACAGCTCCGGAGCTGTCCTCACTGCATGAGCAGGACGACATGAACAGGTTTTTGATGCCTTCGGATCGGAAGTCAATGCTTTGGCGGCGGCGGTGACCACAACGGCTGATATGGGGGTTGTCCGGGTCACCTTTGAGACGGACTCCGAGTTGCTGGCCGAGGCAATGGATGCCCATCGCGTAGATTCTTCGCCTTATGCAGCAATTATTGAAGATACAAAGTTTCAGCTAAAGTTGTGGTTTTCCAAATGGAGTGTTAGTGCGTGTAGACGTACCATAAATTCTGTTGCTCATGAGTTAGCACAGATTGGTTGTAATTGCCCACCGAATATGTGTGTGGAGTGGGACACTATTGTACCGCCCAGAGTGGCTGCTTGCGTGTCGGGTGATATGGCCGAACGTTGTTGATCTATAAAGCTTTGCTTTCCCTAAAAAAACGTGTAATGCACGTTTTCTTCTCAAAATAGTATATCAAAAGTTGTGGCGAACCAACATGTTTTTTTAGGGGTGTGGCGAACCAACATGTGGTTGTATAGTTAGATGGACTGTGGTATCCCCAACCCACCGGGTCCAAATCCTGGTGCTCGCATTTATTTCTGGATTTTCGGGGATGCGCATTCAGTGGGAGGAGACGTTCCCGTCGATAACGAGGTGCCTACGGTAACTTCGTAAATTTCAAGATGATATGCCGGCTCAGTCTTTCGGAGATGCTCATAGGGGTAGAGTGTGCGTGTGTGCGTTCATAGGGGTCAGTGTATGCGCGTGTATATGAGCGCTTGTGTCTGTACCGATGTTAAAAAAAAATTGTGGTCGAACAAACGATTTGTGGTAATATTTGCACCGGATAAAAGAGAACATAGGGACAATTTCATCCAATGTAATCCTTTTTTTGTTACGGGTCCATGTATTTCTAAACATAATTGATATCCATCTGTATAGACTATAATACAGTACGATTTATATCACTGTTGAGGTAGGAGTACATCCCTATCTCTATCTTTGTCCATGATAAAATTCGCAAGATTAATGAGTCCAAAGAAATCTTGGAAAATGATAACTAGGGAATGTTTCCTGGTTAGGAGGTTCCAGGAACGCCCACACAGCTAGCTATTGGATCTGGATCACGTGGACGGAAAGGAAAACATTGCATTTTTTTGCGCTACACCCTACTCCGCTCGATCATCCTCAAGCCTTCAAAATCTGATATGAAAAAGATGTAGGTTATTTGGCAAACCAGCTGATACAGCTTTTTTAGATTTTGGCCCGCAGCGGAATCAGATTTTGGTAAGCACGTCCTGGGCTGCTTCCGCTTTTGGTTCAGATTTTGGCAGCAGATTTCTGGAATCGGATTCTGCTGGGTTTGCCCTTTGGTTCGGATTCTGCTGCGCGGCAGCGGAATCCGTCGATAAAAGCTGAACCAAACAGGGCCAATGTCACGTGATCATCCTTTGTAATCCCTATTTTTGTTACGGGTCCATGTGTTTTCAAACATAATTGATTCGTACCAATATCCAATTCAGCTCCCGAGCTCATTTACACCATGTGAAAAGTAAATTCAAATAAAATACTAGAAACATTCAAAAAAATGGTGAAAGATGCTTGAGTGCGTGAATAACCATGCCAAATTTCAGCTCATTCGGACATCTGAGTAGTTCTCAGGAAAAAATCAGCTCCAACGATGCAAAACAATAAACTTTTTCACAGACCTTAAATTTATCTTTTTTTGCTGAGAGCTCATCAGATATTCAAATACGCTGAATTTATACACGGACATCACGAACTCACGCATCTTTCACCACAAGAAAAATTGGAATTTTTTGAATTTTTATAGTACTTTTTTTATGTTATTGTTCATTCCCGGGCTCATCTGAGCTCGGGAGCCAAAACGCCCCGTCCCAATTTATATCATCACTATCGAGGTACTCCCCCGTCCCATAATATAAGAGCGTTTCTGACACTAGTGTAGTGTCAGAAACACTTATATTATGGGACGGAGGGAGTAGCACATCTCTATATCTATCTTTGTCCCCATCACTAATGATAGAATCGCAAGATTAATGAGTCCAGCAAATCTTGAAAAATGATAACTAGGGATTGTTCCCTAGTTAGAAGGGATGAGGGAATGCCCACATAGCTATTGGATCCAGATCACACGGGCGAAAAGAAAAACGCTGCATTTTTTGCGCTACCCACTACTACATTCGATCGCTATCAAGCCTCCAAAATCACACACGATGGCGAAAAAATGTGAGCGGAAGATGCATCATATACGCATGGATGCATTGTTTTCTACATGACGAGGTCTTCGTATTTCGTACACTATAATTATGTACTGCATATGTCCATAAATCAGTGGAATTTAGCTAGCATTTGTTCAATTGCATATTGTGGCAATTTTGATGAATGTTATTCATGCGGACACTATTTATTCAATTGCATATTGTGTCGAATTTGCTTTTTGTATGGCGATTCAGATGTGATATTTGGTTTAACCTGGCCATTGAAGCACACACGGTTCAACTAAATGAGCGTGTGGATTCCAAAACGAAAAGCACACGTCACTCATAGCGCAACTGTCGGTGATACACAACAAATCGCGGATAATTTGCAGCACTTCTATATGTGCGTAGGGGCTCCTCAACCATTTGTGATACCAAATTATCGCACACGAGAGCTTAGAGGAAACCATGCCCAATGTAAAATACAATATCACTCGTAAATTATTCAGAAAATGTGTGTGATGATGTCATGCATGGCAGACAGTTGCCATAGAATACTCGTGTGCAATGGGTTGCATATCGCACACAGTTTATATGATGGTCCATGTTGCTTAGATACTTTTGCAAACAGTCAAATGTCAAACCCCGTTTGGTTTCCCTGTGCAATTAGAAATGTTTGACTCATGAGAGACGTGGGCGATTGATCTCCAATTCCACACATGTGCCAGAATATAGTGTGTGCACTATGTTTCTGCATCGCATATGATTACGTTTGGCAACGCGTCTGCATCATCGCGGCTTATCGCCGATGGTTTCTAGGTCGTGTGGGAAGGACCTCCCCTATCGCACACACAGGCAAGGCAACAGTTTAGAACTCTGTCGTGGGAAGGGGTTAAAAACCCTTTGTATACCACATCGCTGCACCAGTGAAGAGCTTATCATGAAGCTCGTGAGGTTTCTCTTTTTTCAAACACAAAGAAGTGCATATCACTCATAGTTGAAGTGTGGAGGTACCAATCTTTGACAACAATATTCTATCACATAGTTCCATTATGGATCCTATATGGAAGTAAGGTTCCTTTATGCCGTTAGACAAGCCCTTCCTTATCAACATGCATGTGAAATCATTGAGTTGATCATCATAGGCTTCATGAGGAGTTAGAGGTTGTTGTGATTAACAAGATTGAAGCCATTGACCACAATCTTCCATATCTCATCAGTTTTGCCTATGTGGCATGTCCATGTGTCAATTTTTGCCCTAGGTTGTGAAGCAACCTACATTTATGTCATTCCCAAAATTCCCAAAAAAATCTCATAAATTCTTTGGATCATACATTCCTCAAATATGTCAAAACCCTTCCTTTTCTAGTTCAAAAATAATTCAAGAATATTCATTTTCCTATTCTGTCTAGAATATCACTTTGTGAAGGAAGTGCTATTTATATTTTTCTTGATTGCCCTCAAAAATTTTGGACACTCTTTCCTATCCAAATCATTGCCTCATGAAAAAATTCAACTCCATTGGCCTAGTAAATATTTCTCAGAAAATTTCTAAAGTTTATGTTCAGCTAGAAGCTTTGTGAAGGAAGTACTAGCTAGGAATATCCTAATGAGTTGAATTTTTGCCACATCTTCTATATGCCAAAATCATAGCTCTCCATAAACTTTTAGCCCCATCTAACAATCCATGTGACCTCACCATCCAATCTTTGTTGCTGGTAATATTTTCAGTTTGTGAAGCAACTATATTTTATATTACTTTATAATTGCTGAAAATTTACCAGGAGATGAACCTTCCCATAGAACCTTCCTCACCAAATTTTAGCTCATTTAATTTAGCCAATTTTCCTCAATATTTTTCCCAATTTTTTGTTCACTAGAGAGCATTGTGAAGGAAATACCATTTTTCTTTATCCAAATGGTATAAATTTTTTGAAGTGCCTTCATATGCTCCAATTATCACCCCCTACAAATTGCAGCTCAATCCAATCATCTATGTGAGCCAGCTTCAATTTCTATTTTCTGTCCAGATTGGCACATTGCAAAGCAAGTGCTATCTATACCCCTCCTATTGCCCTCAAACTTTTTGGTTTATCTTCCATATCCAAATCATTGCCACATGCCAATATTCAGCTCCATTTGCCTAGTAAATCTTCCTCAAAAAAATTCCAAAGTTTCTGTTCAGCTATAAGCTTTGTGAAGGAAGTACTAGATAGGAATATCCTAATGAGTTGAATTTTTGCCACATATTCTATATGCCCAAATCATAGCTCTACACAAAATTTTAGCCCCATCTAACTGTCCAAGTGACCTCACCATCCAATCTTTGTTTGTGGTAATATTTTTAGTTTGTTAAGCAACTACATTTTATATTGCTTTATAATTGCTGAAATTTTACCAGGACATCACCCTGATCGTAGAAACTCCCTCCACCAAATTGTAGCTCATTTAATTAAACCAATTTCCCTTAATATTTTCCCCAATTTCCGGTTCAGTGGAGAGCATTTTGAAGGAAGTACCATTTTTTATCCAAATGGTACGAAATTTTGCAGTTCCTTCAGATGCCCAACTTATCATCCTCCTCCAAATTGCAGCTCAATCCAATCGTCTATGTAAGCCCATCTTCAATTTCTATTTTTTGTCCAGAGAAGAGCAATGTGAAGGAAGTGCCACTTTGGCATGTCCAAATGGTCTCAAATTTTTACAGTGCTTTCCTATGCCGAAATGACCATACTCCACCAAATTTCAGCTCAATCCATTCATTCATTCATTTGAGCCCAGCTTCAACATCCATATTTCTGCCCGATGTGGTACTTTGCAAAGCAAGTGCCACCTAGGCTCCTCCATTTGAGCTGAAAATTTGCCAAGACAGTCTCCTTAGTAGATGATCATCCTTAGCCAAAACTCACGCACATTGGCCATGTGCTTTCCCCCACCGCCAATGAAACACTTGTCTGCTAATTCATCTTTGAGCTTAGTTCAGTCTCCTCGTGAGATTCTTCTGTTGTATTCTTCTTCCTAACACCTACTGAGGGAGTGTCCAACCCACCAGACATGCCTAGGCCGCCCAGAACGCGTTGCAACGCCACGGTCACGCGATGACCACATGGGTGGCATGCTAGTTTACGCACTCTGGAGTTGGGGCCCTCGGCCACCGTCCAAACCTCGATGTCTCGCCACCAAACCATATATTTCTGATTAAATGGATACTTATGTACCTAGAAATGATTTTTGGAAAAAAATAAATAAAGAGCAAACTATAAGGCAGTTGTTGCTCAAATTTGACCCGCTTCCTACTAAATCAGCGGAAATTTGTCTTTTTCACGAGAGGTGGATCAAAACTTTTGACACCCAATCATTTGGTCAATTGTGCATTAAATATGGCCTAATATTTTAGAAAAATGATTTGGTCCAATTTTGCAACATACACATAGTAGGTCCTTCACAAAAAAACTCATTTTGGGCACTCGAAAAATGGAAAATGGTTTTTTTGTCAAAAGAAAATGAAAACTTCCTTAGCCAACATTGTTTGCCATTCCAAGATGCACCCTTGTGCACACTATGAGGTCATTTGAACAAACTATGTCATGAATGCTACCAGAACATTGATCATTTGGCTTGAAAGACATTGATCTTCACACATGATAGCTCGTTTCTGAGAACACTTTTTTTAAAATAATTACCATATTACAAGTTTATTATTTTTACTGGTAACTTGGCCACATATAATGACACAATGCGAAGGTTTTCCAATTTTTATTTTTTTTTGAATTTTTCATGCCCATTTCAAAATGCGGTCAAAATGACGGGCATGACCGTTTCTCGCTAGTAGTTGAATCTTGGAAAACTCTTGGTGTTTCTCTGATTAAATAGATACTTGTGTACCTAGAAATGATTTTTCTAAAAAATAAAGAGCAAACTATAAGGCAGCTGCAGTTCAAATTTGACCCACTTCCTACTAAATCGGCGGAAACTTGTCTTTTTCATGAGAGGTGGATCAAAGCTTTTAACACCCAACCATTTGGTCAATTGTGCATTAAATATGGCCTAATATTTTAGAAAATGATTTGGTCCAATTTTGCAACAAACACATGGTAGGTCCCTCACAAAAAAACTCATTTTGGGCACTCGAAAAATGGAAAATGGTTTTTTTGTCAAAAGAGAATGAAAACTTCCTTACCCAACATTGTTTGCCATTCCAAGATGCACCCTTGTGCACACTATGAGGTCATTTGAACAAACTATGTCATGAATGCTACCAGAACATTGATCATTTGGCTTGAAAGACATTGATCTTCACACATGATAGCTCGTTTCTGAGAACACTTTTTTTAAAATAATTACCGTATTACAAGTTTATTATTTTTACTGGTAACTTGGCCACATATAATGACACAATGCAAAGGTTTTCCAATTTTATGATTTTTTTGAATTTTTCATGCCCATTTCAAAATGCTGTCAAAACGGGGGGCATGACCGTTCCTCGCTAGTGGTTGAATCTTCGAAAACTTTTGGTGTTTCTCTTATTAAATAGATACTTATGTACCTATAAATGATTTTTGGAAAAATAAAGAGCAAACTATAAGGCAGCTGCAGTTCAAATTTGAACCGCTTCCTACTGAATCGGCGGAAATTTGTCTTTTTCACGAGAGGTGGATCAAAGCTTTTAACACCCAACCATTTGGTCCATTGTGCATTAAATATGGCCTAATATTTTAGAAAAAATATTTGGTCCAATTTTGCGACAAATACATGGTAGGTAGGACTGGGCATTCGGTTTAACCGAACCGTTCGGTTCGGTTCTTCGGCTTTTGAAAAAGTTTGGTTTTCAGATAATCATGACCGATCGGTCATTTGAAAAAATACTAACCGAAGATTCGGTGGACTGATATTTCGGTTCGGTGCTCGGTTGACCCCTAATTGACCGATAGATTAGAGAAATGAAATGAAAGGAAGATACACTTCTGCAATAGATCTGCAAAAGAACCTTCTGTACGCTCAAGAAGTAAGATCCTGTAAGTAAAAATTGGAACCTAGTAGCAATATGATGACGTGAAATCATCAACACCTCACGAAGTTATCAAGAAATCCCCATCGTAGAAAGAGAAAATGCCAACGGTATGCAATCAAAGAGAAACACTACAAAAAAATACACTTCCGTGATGATACGTGTTTGTCACAGTAGGTCACGTTTTCTGTCATGCATGTACATCCATGACAATTTTATGACAGAATCAAGATAGTCATACCTGTGCTGTCGTAGAAGTGTTCCATGACATTACCAAAATTATCATCACGGAAGTGTCCACTTCCATGACGATAAATCACGCGTCATAGAAGTGCTTTCGTCAAGGGTGACCGACACGTGGCATCCACCGTAACGGAACGCCCTTAAGCTATCGGGTCCGGTTTTGGATCCGATAACCCGTTAACAGCCCCGACCAATGGGGATTTTCCACGTGTAAAATCATCATTGGCTGGAGGGAACACGTGTCGGCTCGCCGTTGGGACAGATGTCATCCGCTCATTGGACCCAAAACGCCTATGATACGTCGACACGTGGCACGGCCCAACAGAGGCCCATTCCTGTGAAAAGGCCGGCCCATTTGACTTGGTCAAAAGGTGGCGGGCCGGCCCACGGCAAGCCTGTTAACGGCCTGTTCGCATATAGCCCATTTACAGCCCGCTAACCCAGGGCCCGTTTACGACCTATCCGAATTAGGCCCAGTAGCATCATCTGGGCCATCCAATATAATTCCAGCCCGTTTTAACTTTCGGCCCATGTATGGCCCATGATGTCTTTCGGCCCATATGAGGCCCTTAGTAACCCTCGGCCCATTAATGGCCCGTGGTAAAAATGGCCCGTAATGAACAGTGTATCACTTTATACCCATTAACGGCCCATTATTCTGTTGGGCCGTTTCCAGCCCATGTTATCTTTCGGCCTTCTCAGGGCCCATTTATTCTTGGGCTCATTTCCGGCATTCGTTTACTTTCGGCCCGTTACTGTCATTTTCTGCTTGTGGGCCAAATTCAGCCCGTTGTTACAGTCGGCCCGTTTGTGGCCCGTTAATACGTTGGGCCGTTTTCATAGCGTCATCAAATACGGCCGATTAACGATGACCCGTTATGGTCCGCCCATGAACGGACGATTTCAACTCTAGCCCATTTACGGCCATAATGTGGTCTATTATTGGCCCATGTTTGGCCAACCGATCATACGGCCCGTAGAAGGCCCATTGATGATACGGCCCGTAGAAGGCCCATTGTGTCTACGGCCCGTATAAGGCCCATTGTTTCTACGCCCCGTAGAAGGCCCATTGTTTCTACGGCCCTTAGAAGGCCCATTGTTTCTACGGCCCGTAGGAGGCCCATGTTAACTAAAGTAAATATGTAGCGCATGGTTAATGTGGCCTAGTTTTAAAAAATAGGTTATTGCGGCCACTAGCAAACCGCGGAAAAAGAACTGCACTGACTACAAGAAAACAAATAAACAAGACAATAAGGAAATAAATAGGCAAGCAACTTACGCTAGGCTATCACGACTATTACACATATTACATCCACTGGGCATCAAAGTTCGCCACCAGTGCAAATATAGGGAACAAAGCAGCATATAAACGCCGCAGCAAAACAAGTCCAGAACTGAAACCACTTTAGAAGAGCTCAAGAAACAATATCCTGGGTACCCATAATGCTGGCAAGATGCTTAGCAAGCTTATTAACTTTCTCTTGTTTGGCGCTTAAATCCTCCAGCACTTGCTATTGCACTAGAAAGTATGCATCTGAATTCTGCAGGGACTTCCTCAGTCCTTCGGCTTCCTGTCGCATAACATCTAATCGATGTCTTTCAACTTGAAGTTGAGACTCAAGAAGCCGAACTGATTCAGGCAGCGAGTTCGAAGAGCTGGTGCCAGCAGTAGTAGCCAGTAACTCGAACACTACATCAAGACAGGACTTTGGGGTTGTCTCAGTGTCTTCAATATAGTTTTTATCAGCTTTCTTGGAGACCAACAAGGATGTCTCACTATCTTGAAACTTATCTGCATTACTTCCTGTACCATTGCATAACGGGGTACTCTTCTCCAATATTTTATCCGCATTCTTAAAGAGAAACAAACAAACATATCACAGGTTTACAATGTAGTATATGAAACTCATTTTGTTAAACCAGTTCAGTAGTAAGGTGGACAGGATAACAACATGAAACAAACTTATATCTATGTAGTATGGTCACTGTATGGTCTATATCATTCTAGTTTATGTTGCCAAATCAAGATAGATACAGTTCGAATCATATCTATTGAAGACAAAGCAGCTTAGATAGAATATAAGTGTGGGAAACTACACAGCAATAACAACACTTGTAAGGTGCATGGCATGAGAATATAACTGTTTATTCAATTGAAACTGAAATCAACATAGAGCAAGTTACAACAACAAACACGTTAAAGAAACAGGTTTAAAACATACCTGTTGCGCCATTGGAGTTTCAATTGCATCTTTCAAATTTGAAATTAGTTGGTATGAGTAAATACAGTGATGCAAGAGCAAAGTAGTATGAACCATAGCTATGGAACCTGACCTGAGAACAATTCTTCTTCTGCTTTAAGCGTTGACTTGGGGTTCGGAGTGGTGGTCCTCGTGCTTTGGGCACTGCAGTTGCCTTACTAACTGCTCGTGTTTGGGTGCTGTGTGGTGGAGATGGTGCTGTGTCAACAGGAACTGGGTTACTATCTGCTGGGGTTGGGGTTAGAAGGGGTGTAGCTGGTTCTCTGTCCAACTGGGTAGGGGTACAATCCTGCGTGAGTCTGGATTATGTGTGGTGGGGTTGGTGTTGGGGAACGTAGCAGAAATTCAAAATTTTCTACGCATCACCAAGATCAATCTATGGAGTAATCTAGCACCGAGGGGAAGGGGAGTGCATCTACATACCATTGTAGATCGCGATGCGGAAGCGTTGCAAGAACGCGGATGAAGGAGTCGTACTCGTAGCGATTCAGATCGCGGTTGATTCTGATCTAAGCGCCGAACCACGGCGCCTCCGTGTTCAACACACGTGCAGCCCGGTGACGTCTCCCACGCCTTGATCCAGCAAGGAGAGAGGGAGAGGTTGGGGAAGACTCCGTGTGGCACTCCAGCAGGGCTTCGCCAAGCACTGCGAGAGATGAGGAGGGAGAGGGGTAGGGCTGCGCCAAAGAGAGAGAAAGTCTCATGTCTATGGCAGCCCCAAAACCCCCACTATATATAGGGGAGGGCGAGGGGATGTGACCCCATCTAGGGTATCCCCCCAGGGTGCGGCCAGCCCTAGATCCATCTAGGGGGGCGGCCAGAAGGGGGACAGAGGGGGGCGCACCACTAGGTGGGCCTTAGGCCCATCTGAGCCTAGGGTTTCCCCCCTTCTCCCTTCCCTGCGCCCTGGGCCCCTTGTGGGAGGCGCACCAGCCCACCTAGGGGCTGGTCCCTTCCCACACTTAGCCCACGCAGCCCTCTGGGGCCGGTGGCCCCACTTGGTGGACCCCCGGGACCCTCCCGGTGGTCCCGGTACGTTACCGATTGCACCCGAAACTTTTTCGGTGACCAAAACAGGACTTCCCATATATAAATCTTTACCTCCGGACCATTCCGGAACTCCTCGTGACGTCCGGGATCTCATTCGGGACTCCGAACAACATTCGGTAACCACGTATATCTATTCCCTATAACCCTAGCGTCATCGAACCTTAAGTGTGTAGACCCTACGGGCTCGGGAACCATGCAGACATGACCGAGACGTTCTCCGGTCAATAACCAACAGCGGGATCTGGATACCCATGTTGGCCCCCACATGTTCCACGATGATCTCATCGGATGAACCACGATGTCGGGGATTCAATCAATCCCGTATACAATTCCCTTTGTCAATCGGTATGTTACTTGCCCGAGATTCGATCGTCGGTATCCCGATACCTTGTTCAATCTCGTTACCGGCAAGTCTCTTTACTCGTTCCGTAACACATCATCCCGTGATCAACTCCTTGGTCACATTGTGCACATTATGATGATGTCCTACCGAGTGGGCCCAGAGATACCTCTCCGTTTACACGGAGTGACAAATCCCAGTCTCGATTCGTGCCAACCCAACAGACACTTTCGGAGATACCTGTAGTGCACCTTTATAGCCACCCAGTGACGTTGTGACGTTTGGTACACCCAAAGCATTCCTACGGTATCCGGGAGTTGCACAATCTCATGGTCTAAGGAAATGATACTTGACATTAGAAAAGCTCTTAGCAAACGAACTACACGATCTTGTGCTAGGCTTAGGTTTGGGTCTTGTCCATCACATCATTCTCCTAATGATGTGATCCCGTTATCAACGACATCCAATGTCCATGGTCAGGAAACCGTAACCATCTATTGATCAACGAGCTAGTCAACTAGAGGCTTACTAGGGACATGGTGTTGTCTATGTATCCACACATGTATCTGAGTTTCCTATAAATACAATTCTAGCATGGATAATAAACGATTATCATGAACAAGGAAATATAATAATAACCAATTTATTATTGCCTCTAGGGCATATTTCCAACAGTCTCCCACTTGCACTATTGTCAATAATCTAGTTCACATCACCATGTGATTAACACTCACAGGTCACATCACCATGTGACCAACATCCAAAGAGTTTACTAGAGTCAACAATCTAGTTCACATCACTATGTGATTAACACTCAATGAGTTCTGGTTTGATCATGTTATGCTTGTGAGAGAGGTTATTAGTCAACGGGTCTGAACCTTTCAGATCTGTGTGTGCTTTACGAATATCTATGTCATCTTGTGGATGCTACCATGCGCTACTTGGAGCCATTTCAAATAACTGATCTACTATACGAATCCGGTTTACTACTCAGAGTCATCCGGATTAGTGTCAAAGTTCGCATCGACGTAACCCTTTACGACGAACTCCTTTTCACCTCCATAATCGAGAAAATTCCTTAGTCCACTAGATACTAAGGATAAGTTCGACCGCTGTCATGTGATCCATTCCCGGATCACTATTGTACCCCTTGACCAACTCATGGCAAGGCACACTTCATGTGCGGTACACAGCATAGCATACTATCGAGCCTACGTCTAAAGCATAGGGGACGACCTTCGTCCTTTCTCTCTCTTCTGCTGTGGTCAGGTCTTGAGTCTTACTCAATAATCACACCTTGTAACACAGCCAAGAACTCCTTCTTTGCTGATCTATTTTGAACTCTTTCAAAATCATGTCAAGGTGTGCGTTCTTTGAAAGCATCATCAGGCGTCTTGATCTATCTCTATAGATCTTGATGCCCAATATGTAAGCAGCTTTATCCAGGTCTTCCTTTGAAAAACTCCTTTCAAACACCCTTTATGCTTTCCAGAAATTTTACATCATTTCGGATCAACAATATGTCATTCACATATACTTATCAGAAATGTTGTAGCGCTCCCACTCACTTTATTGTAAATACAAGTTTCTAACAAAATTTGTATAAACCCAAAAACTTTGATAACTCCATCAAAGCATATATTCTGACTCCGAGATGCTTGCTCTAATCCATGGAAGGATCGCTGGAGCTAGCATACCTTTTAGCATCCTTAGGATGGACAAAACCTTTCTGATTGTATCACATACAACCTGTCCTTACGAAAAACTGGTAAGGAAACTTGTTTTGACATCCATCTGCCAGATTTCATAAATGCAGCTAATGCTAACATGATTCCAACGGACTTAAGCATCGCTACGGATGAGAAAATCTCATCATAGTCAACTCCTTGAACTTGTGAAAATACTCTTTGCCACAAGTCGAGCTTCATAGACGGTAACATTACCGTCCATGTCCGTCTTCTTCTTAAAGATCCATTTATCTCAATGGCTTGCCGATCATCGGGCAAGTTCACCAAAGTCCATGCTTTGTTCTGATACATGGATCCTATCTCGGATTTCATGGCTTCTAACCATTTGTCAGAATATGGGCCCACCATCGCTTCTCCATAGCTCGTAGGTTCAGTATTGTCTAACAACATGATATCTAAGACAGGATCACGTACCACTCTGAAGTAGCACGCATCCTCGTCGTCCTACGAGGTTTGGTAGTGACTTGATCCGAAGTTTCATGATCAATATCATAAGCTTCCACTTCAATTGGTGTAGGTGCCACAGGAACAACTTCCTGTGCCCTGCTACACACTAGTTGAAGTGACGGTTCAATAACTTTATCAAGTCTCCACCATCCTCCCACTCAATTCTTTCGAGAGAAACTTTTCCTCGAGAAAGGACTTGTTTCTAGAAGCAATTACTTTTGCTTCCAGATCTGAAATAGGAGGTATACCCAACTGTTTTGGGTATTCTATGAAGATGCATTTATCCGCTTTGGGTTCGAGCTTATCAGCCTGAAACTTTTTCACATAAGCATCGCAGCCCCAAACTTTTAAGAAATGACAACTTAGGTTTCTCTAAACGGCGTCGTCTCAACGGAATTGTGTGGTGCCCCTTTTAAAGTGAATGCGGTTATCTCTAATGCCTAACCCATAAACGATAGTGGTAATTCGATAAGAGACATCATGGTATGCACCATACCCAATAGGGAGCAGTTATGATGTTCGGACACACCATCACATTGTGGTGTTCCAGGCGGTATTAATTGTGAAACAATTTCCACAATGTCTTAATTGTGTGCCAAACTCGTAACTCAGACATCTCTATGATCATATCATAGACATTTTATCCTCTTGTCACGACGATCTTCAACTTCACTCTGATATTACTTGAACCTTTCAATAATTCAGACTTGTGTTTCATCAAGTAAATACACTCAGCATCTACTCAAATCATCTGTGAAGTAAGAACATAACGATATCCACTGCATGCCTCAGCACTCATTGGACTGCACACATCAAAATATTACTTCCAACAAGTTGCTCTCTTGTTCCATCTTACTGAAAACGAGGCCTTTCAGTCATCTTGCCCATGTGGTATGATTTGCATGTCTCAAGTGATTCAAAATCAAGTGAGTCCAAACGATCCATCTGCATAGAGTTTCTTCACGCATATATACCAATAGACATGGTTCGCATGTCTCAATCTTTTCAAAAACGAGTGAGTCCAAAGATCCATCTACATGGAGCTTCTTCATGCGTTCTATACCAATATGACTCAAATGGCAGTGCCACAAGTATGTGGTACTATCATTACTATTTTATTTCTTTTGGCACGAACATGTGTATCACTGCGATCGAGATTCATTTTTGGTGCAAGACCATTGAAGGTATTATTCAAATAAACAGAGTAACCATTATTCTCCTTAAATGAATAACCGTATTGCGATAAACATAATCCAATCATGTTTATGCTCAACGCAAACACCAAATAACAATTATTTAGGTTTAACACCAATCTCGATGATAGAGGGAGCATGCGATGCTTGATCACATCAACCTTGGAAACACTTCCAACACATATCGTCATCTCACCTTTAGCTAGTCTCCGTTTATTCCGCAGCTTTTATTTCGAGTTACTAACACTTAGCAACCGAACCGGTATCTAATACCCTGGTGCTGCTAGGAGTAATAGTAAAGTACACATTCATATAATGTACATCCAATATACTTCTGTCGACCTTGTCTGCCTTCTCATCTACCAAGTATCTAGGGTAGTTCTGCTTCAGTGACCGTTCCCCTCATTACAGAAGCACTTAGTCTCGGGTTTGGGTTCAACCTTGGGATTCTTCACTAGAGCAGCAAATGATTTGTTGTTTCATGAAGTATCCCTTTTGCCCTTGCCCTTCTAGAAACTAGTGGTTTTACTAACCATCAACAATTGATGCTCCTATTTGATTTCTACTTTCGCGGTGTCAAACATCGCGAATAGCTCAAGGATCATCATATCTATCCCTGATATGTTATAGTTCATCACGAAGCTCTAATAGCTTGGTGGCAGTGACTATGGAGAACCATCACTATCTCATCTGGAAGATTAACTCCCACTCGATTCAAGCGATTGTGGCACTCAGACAATCTGAGCACATGCTCAACGATTGAGCTTTTCTCCCTTAGTCTGCAGGCTTAAGAAACTTGTCAGAGGTCTCATACCTCTTGACGTGGGCACTAGTCTGAAATCCCAATTTCAGTCTTCGGAACATCTCACATGTTCTGCGACGTTTCAAAACGTCTTTGGTGCCACAATTCTAAACCGTTTTAGCATTACGCACTGAACTATCACGTAGTCATCAAAACGTGTATGTCAGATGTTTCGCAACATCTACAGACGACGCTGAGGTTCAGCACACCGAGCGGTGCATTAAGGACATAAGCCTTCTGTGCAGCAATGAGGACAATCCTCAGTTTACGGACCCCGTCCGCATAATTGCTACTACCAACTTTCAACTAAATTTTCTCTAGGAACATATCTTAAACAGTAGAACTAAAGCGTAAGCTATGACATAATTTGCAAAGACCTTTTGACTATGTTCATGATAATTAAGTTCATCTGATTATTTAATGAACTCCCACTCAGATAGACATCCCTCTAGTCATCTAAGTGATACATGATCCGAGTCAAACTAGGCCGTGTCCAATCATCACGTGAGACGGACTAGTCATCATCGGTGAACATCTCCATGTTGATCGTATCTACTATACGACTCATGTTCGACCTTTCGGTCTCTTGTGTTCCGAGGCCATGTCTGTACATGCTAGGCTCGTCAAGTCAACCTAAGTGTTTCGCATGTGTTCCGAGGCCATGTCTGTACATGCTAGGCTCGTCAACACCCGTTGTATTCGAACGTTAGAATCTATCACACCCGATCATCACGTGGTGCTTCGAAACAACGAACCTTCGCAACGGTGCACAGTTAGGGGGAACACGTCTCTTGAAATTTTAGTGAGGGATCATCTTATTTATGCTACCGTCGTTCTAAGCAAATAAGATGTAAACATGATAAACATCACATGCAAATCATAAAGTGACGTGATATGGCCAATATCATCTTGCGCCTTTTGATCTCCATCTTCGAGGCGTGGCATGATCACCTTCGTCACCGGCATGACACCATGATCTCCATCATCATGATCTCCATCATTGTGTCTTCATGAAGTTGTCTCGCCAACTATTACTTCTACTACTATGGCTAACGGTTAGCAATAAAGTAAAGTAATTACATGGCGTTTTCATTGACACGCAGGTCATACAATAAATTAAGACAACTCCTATGGCTCCTGCCGGTTGTCATACATCGACATGCAAGTCGTGATTCCTATTACAAGAACATGATCAATCTCATACATCACATATATCATTCATCACATCCTTTTGGCCATATCACATCACATAGCATACCCTGCAAAAACAAGTTAGACGTCCTCTAATTGTTGTTGCATGTTTTACGTGGCTGCTATGGGATTCTAGCAAGAACGTTTCTTACCTACGTAAAAGCCACAACGTGATATGCCAATTTCTATTTACCCTTCATAAGGACCCTTTTCATCGAATCCGATCCGACTAAAGTGGGAGAGACAGACACCCGCTAGCCACCTTATGCAACTAGTGCATGTCAGTCGGTGGAACCTGTCTCACGTAAGTGTACGTGTAAGGTCGGTCCGGGCCGCTTCATCCCACGATGCCGCCGAATCAAGATAAGACTAGTAACGCAAGTAAATTGACAAAATCGACGCCCACAACTACTTTGTGTTCTACTCGTGCATAGAAACTACGCATAGACCTAGCTCATGATGCCACTGTTGGGGAACGTAGCAGAAATTCAAAATTTTCTACGCATCACCAAGATCAATCTATGGAGTAATCTAGCACCGAGGGGAAGGGGAGTGCATCTACATACCATTGTAGATCGCGATGCGGAAGCATTGCAAGAACGCGGATGAAGGAGTCGTACTCGTAGCGATTCAGATCGCGGTTGATTCCAAGCTAAGCGCCGAACCACGGCGCCTCCGCGTTCAACACATGTGCAGCCCGGTGACGTCTCCCACGCCTTGATCCAGCAAGGAGAGAGGGAGAGGTTGGGGAAGACTCCGTCCAGTAGCAGCACAACGGCATGGTGGTGATGGAGGAGCGTGGCACTCCAGCAGGGCTTCGCCAAGCACTGCGAGAGACGAGGAGGGAGAGGGGTAGGGCTACGCCAAAGAGAGAGAAAGTCTCATGTCTATGGCAGCCCCAAAACCCCCACTATATATAGGGGAGGGGGAGGGGCTGTGACCCCATCTAGGGTTTCCCCCCAAGGGGTGCGGCCAGCCCTAGATCCATCTAGGGGGCGGCCAGAAGGGGGAGAGAGGGGGGCGCACCACTAGGTGGGCCTTAGGCCCATCTGAGCCTAGGGTTTCCCCCCTTCTCCCTTCCCTGCGCCCTGGGCTCCTTGTGGGAGGCGCACCAGCCCACCTAGGGGCTGGTCCCTTCCCACACTTAGCCCACGCAGCCCTCTGGGGCCGGTGGCCCCACTTGGTGGACCCCCGGGACCCTCCCGGTGGTCCCGGTACGTTACCGATAGCACCCGAAACTTTTCCGGTGACCAAAACAGGACTTCCCATATATAAATCTTTACCTCCGGACCATTCCGGAACTCCTCGTGATGTCCGGGATCTCATCCGGGACTCCGAACAACATTCGGTAACCACGTATATCTATTCCCTATAACCCTAGCGTCATCGAACCTTAAGTGTGTAGACCCTACGGGCTCGGGAACCATGCAGACATGACCGAGACGTTCTCCGGTCAATAACCAAGAGCGGGATCTGGATACCCATGTTGGCCCCCACATGTTCCACGATGATCTCATCGGATGAACCACGATGTCGGGGATTCAATCAATCCCGTATACAATTCCCTTTGTCAATCGGTATGTTACTTGCCCGAGATTCGATCGTCGGTATCCCGATACCTTGTTCAATCTCGTTACCGGCAAGTCTCTTTACTCGTTCCGTAAGACATCATCCCGTGATCAACTCCTTGGTCACATTGTGCACATTATGATGATGTCCTACCGAGTGGGCCCAGAGATACCTCTCCGTTTACACAGAGTGAAAAATCCCAGTCTCGATTCGTGCCAACCCAACAGACACTTTCGGAGATACCTGTAGTGCACCTTTATAGCCACCCAGTTACGTTGTGACGTTTGGTACACCCAAAGCATTCCTACGGTATCCGGGAGTCTCACAATCTCATGGTCTAAGGAAATGATACTTGACATTAGAAAAGCTCTTAGCAAACGAACTACACGATCTTGTGCTAGGCTTAGGTTTGGGTCTTGTCCATCACATCATTCTCCTAATGATGTGATCCCGTTATCAACGACATCCAATGTCCATGGTCAGGAAACCGTAACCATCTATTGATCAACGAGCTAGTCAACTAGAGGCTTACTAGGGACATGGTGTTGTCTATGTATCCACACATGTATCTGAGTTTCCTATCAATACAATTCTAGCATGGATAATAAATGATTATCATGAACAAGGAAATATAATAATAACCAATTTATTATTGCCTCTAGGGCATATTTCCAACAGTTGGTTCTTGGGCAAGTACAACCGTGGTTCTATCTCCATCGACAGGTAGCACGATCTTTTCTGAAGACTGTGTTTTTACTCCCACAGATACTGCCATCACCCCCTCCAATTGAAATGGCTAATAAACAAGAAAAGTAATTGAATGTACAGACATTGTAAGATAGACAGGTGCAATGGATAGTAGGGAAGAAAACAGGGCATGAAATAATTCACATTTATGTTGTCTAACCAAACAGAATAGCAGGACATAATTTCACATATATGATGGCTAATTAAACAGGATAGCATGACACAATTTCACATGTATGATGGCTAACTAAACAGGATAGAATGACATACTTCAAAATATGATGACTATGTAAACAGGATGACATGATATAACTATACGATGTGTCTATTAAAGTGGTTGGCATGCCATAAATCACAAACATGCCGTCGATGGAAACATGATGGCATGATATAATTCACGGATAGAATGAAACAATTCAAAATATATGATGACTATGTGAACAGGATGAGATGATATAACTATATTATGTCTTTAGAAAATGGGTTGGCATGCCATAATTCAGATACATGCTGCCTATCTAAACATCATGGCATGATATAATTCAAATATATGATTTATATACTAAGGAAGTGAGCAGAGGGCAATCACATATATGATGTGTCAACTAAGGAGATGGCATTCAATATCGTGTATATGATGTAAAAACTAAGCATTGCAATACAACACATGCATGATATGAGTAATATAACCCTGCCAAGTTTGAGCATACACCTCAGGGGGATAATAGGACTGGTCATCTGCCTCTGAATCCTCATCTGAAGAGCTATCTGTAACCAGCAAGATATCTGCTTCACCAGGTAGCATTGTCTGCTCTGAAGACCTTGTTTTCACTCCAGATTTCTCCATCACCAATTCAAATGGCTGATGCATAGGAAGAGCAGTTGAATATACAAACATTGTCGACAAAAGCAATGACAAATACAAAAAAAGGATGGCATGATATAATTCACATATATGACGCTTGGCTAAACATCATGGCATTGCATAATTCACATATATAATGCCTTGCAACAAGATAGCATTGCATAATTCACATATATAATGTCTTGCAACAAGATGGCATTGCATAATTCACATATATGGTAATTAGACACTAAACAGGTGGCATTCACACAAAGCATGTCTAAACTAAGCAAATGACATAGCAATGCAAGATACCATAC
>NC_057808.1:486050381-486052634 GCF_018294505.1 Triticum aestivum
GGTCATCTATCTCTGAATCCTCCTCTGAGGAGCTATCTGTAACCAGCAAGACATGCGCTTCATCAGATAGCATTGTCTGCTCTGAAGACCTTGTTTCCACTCAGATTTTTCCATGACCGTGCCGGATGGCTGATGCACAGGAAGAGTAATTGAATGTACTAAAATTGTTGAAAATTTTAACACGTAATAAAAAAATGATGTCATGATATAATTCACATATAAGATGACTAGCTAACCAGGGTGGCATTGCAAAATTCACATATATGATGCCTGGCTAAACAAGATGGCATTGCATGATTCACATATACGATAAAGAAACTAAACAGATGGCATTGACACAAAGCATGTCTAAACTAAGCAGATGACATCTTTGATGTATACAGTAAGCAATGCAAGGCACCATATGCATGATATTACCAACATCAGCATGCCAAGTTAGAGCGAAGATCTCATGGGGTAAATAGGAGTGGTATTCTGCTTCTGAATCCCCCTCAGAACAGTTATCTTCCTCTTGATTACGATTCGAAATGGGTGGAGAGGGGGCTGCCTTTGCGCCCACCATGGAGCGACATCTGCATGAAATTTTATTGCCACGCAAAGCTCGTCTCTTTTGCTCTACATGTTCAGTTCCATTGTGTACAATAACTGACATGCATAGGAATAAAACATTGTGAGATTATGTAAGGAGTGCATGCACAAATCCAGAGTGATGGTAGCAAACTGTGGATAGACCCAAAACAAATGATAGCAGGCAGGTAATAGCTTTAGTTAAAAAGTACAGATAATAGCACCTTTAATATTTGTTTGCACCCAACATGAAACTCATAGTAGACACCCGAGATTAACTAGATAGTAGACATATAGTACTGATTGCTGCCCCAATATGTACCCCACAACCATTTAAAACCTCAAGTTTCAGCATAAGTTTGGACCTGAGTCGGAGTCTAATAGGTGAACACGACGATAAAGTAGCATGTCATCATATTAAGCGATGCATAACGTAAGCAGACACGGAAGAGTGTGACCTCTCTTGCGGACCCGTGTAGTCCTCAAGGTCATCTGCTCAGTTGATGATGGTAATGCAGTTGTCGTGGCTGCCGGCGGCGGGGAAGAAGATCTGAGGCGACGAAAGACAGTCTGGAGAGCAGATCCCTGCTGTGGTGAACCCTTCCATCGTTGGAGCAGCTGAGCTGGGGTGGAACACAGCACCGCAGGAGCAGGACAAACCACACAAGGTTTTCTTTGACACATATCTGTAACAGAAGTAATTGTGTAAGGGCTTGTTTGAATTTGAGGATTCTAACAATGCAGGGATAGGAAATAGACAGGAATAGGATACGAATGCACGTGCAAGACAGAGAATTTAAAAACACAAGATTTCTGCCAATCTGGGTGTTTGGTTCACAAGAATTGGAAGATCACATGATGCAAAGAAGCATGGTGAGATTAAGTCAAACCACAAGAAGTGTACAACCTCTTTGGCGAAGCCATGTCGATCTCAGCGTGATTGGGTTGGCCGGTGAGGATGCTCCGGCTGACTTGGCTGTCGAAGGAGGGGAAGAAGATCTTAGGCGTCTGGAGATGGAGCCTGAGGTACTGCCCTGCTGTGATGGAGGGTTTTGTCGTTGGACCAGCTCCGGTGAGTTGTACGACGCCGAGGCTGAAGCAGGACAAGAGAGACAACGTTAACCTGAGTGGAATTCTAATAGCATCTCCAATAGATGACTTAAAATACATAACCACAAAGTGCTAGATGTATACATCAGCCGCTCATCTCTGAACTTAACTGTCGAAACTGAATTTAACTATCGAAACTGAACTTAACTGTCGAAACTGAATTTTGCTGTCAAAACTGAATTTTACTATCGAAACTGAACGCACTAGAGGTGACGCTACACGTCAGTCGACTGACTTTTTCATCTCTGGTCAGTCGATTTTGCAGCTGTTGGATACGAAATCAAGGGCCTGCAGTTCATCTTCAACCTCCAGCCCCCTGAGCCGCCAGCCACCACCGGCCAAACAGCCGCCTCCCGCCACCCGCCCCGAAAACACTCCCCACCGCCGGTCCGCCACCGCCCCGGCCATCCCTCTAGGCCCCCCCGTGCCGAGCTTTTTCTCCGGCGATCCCCACGCCACCGCCCCGCCACCGCCGGCGACCACCGCTCCCACCCTGAACCCTAAGATAGATAGTGGGGTACCTCTCCGACGAGCCCCCCTCCCTGCTGCGGCTGGTTCTTCCTTAACTCCGGCGAG
>NC_057808.1:486661899-486670899 GCF_018294505.1 Triticum aestivum
CGCCACCCCGCCCCGAGTCGACCTCATCCCCACCCAACACCGCCGCCGCTCGGTGGTGAGGCGAGGGCCTCCTGCCCGGAGTCGCCGCGCTCCCTCCCCGGAGCAGCCGCCGCCTCGACCTCCTCTCCGTTAGGTCCGGCCCCCTTCCCTCCAAGAACATTTTTGCTATTTTTTTCATGATTTTGCAGAGGATAAGAGGGCTAAATGTGATAGTTAGACACATAGATGGTAGTTAGATAGATAACTTGTTCATACGGATTTTTTTTGAGATGATGATGATGATTGTTAGATGAGAAGTGATAATGATGATTTTTTATGCTTCGATGATTTTGAGATGATGATGATGATACATGACAGATGGTAGATGATAGATGATGATGTTTTTTTATGCTTCGATAATTTTTGGATGATGATGATGTTTTTTTATGATTCGATGATTGTTAGACGATGATGATGATATTGTGATGTTCTATTAGTTGTGATGTTCTAATTTTTTGTCGCGATGGAATTTGCAGGCTTTGTGGTGTCGCATTTCATCGGAGTGACCGTTGTCCGACGCGTTGGTCCCCCTGAGCATCCCTCTGCTGTTTGACTACTTCCTCTACAGCCGAGGGTGAGCTACAAGTCCATCTCCTCCCTTTTTTCATATCACTAGATTTCATTCTCAAGTCACCTGGCGTAACCTAGGTCTCCCGTCCGAAAGGGTTGCATCGATAAATATGCATTTAATTGCATATTTATCACCGCAACTCTTTCGGATTGTCCAGCGTTTTCCACGGACAGCCCGAGGATGTGTAGATTGGGTATGTTCTCCATGTTCTACCCCGTTCCGAGACAGGATTTCGGCGGCGCCTACCCATTGTTCTCCGGAGCACATTCTCTCGGCTATTTGCCGAGACGTGTATCTGGAGAACAGCGGGGAGGTGCTGCCGAAATTTTGTCTCGGAATGGGGTAGAATGGAGAACGTACTCAATCTAGACATCCTCGGGTGGGATTAGGACCCATCTTTACCTATTAGAGATGTAGGTGGATTAAACGCGGTAGAAACTGAAAATTTGATGTGATTAATTTTAGTGAATCCTTAATTATGTTGTGTGGCTTGCAAAAAAGCAGAGGATGGCAGATAATCAGTGGGTGTACAGTGGTTTTATCCGTCGGAATCGAGTAACATCAGAGTGGATCGCGAAAACCGATGTGTATTTGAAGGAGATATTCTGTTGTCCAATGAGAATTATCCCACCATGACCCTGTGCGAGATGTGCCAGACGTCACCGTAGAAATCAGACGGACATGAGTGAGCACCTTCGCACGCATGGATATATGCCAAACTTTGACATGCCGCCGATAAACATAGCCGAGCAGGACCGTGGTAGAGAGGAGGTGATGCGACAACGCATCGATGGATATGAGGACGACGGGGTCAGGGACATGCTAGATGATGTCATTGTTGCAGAAACGGGAAATGCGACACCTTTAGAGAATGAACCGGAGGAGCCGGAGGCAACCGCAAAGGCCTTCTTGGAGGTCTTGGCCTCGTCGAAGAAACCTCTTTATGAGGGTGCGAAAATATCTCAGCTGGATGCCATCTCGCAACTGATTGCAGTCAAGGCTGAGTACGGCTGTAGCCAGAAATGCTTCGAAGCATTCTTGGGAGTATGGGCTGACAGCCTCCCTGAGGGTCATGAACTGCCGAAGAGCATGTACGATACAAAGAAAATAATGAAGGCACTCTCTATGGATTATGAGAAAATAGATGTTTGCCCGAAGAATTGCCTTTTGTTTAGGCACGAGTATGCGGATGACAAGTACTGTAGGCAGTGCGGTTCGTCTCGGTACATTGAGGTGGTCGGTGAGGATGGTGAGAAAAAGCAGCTAACCACTTTCTGGGTGAGTTCTCTTCAGAAGCACAAGTCCATTCTAGTTTCATGAATGATTTAACTCATGGCTTCTTCCATTCTTGTTTCGTGCATGATTGTAGTAATTCTATCGAGTTCTCCCGGAGCACAGGGCCAGAGCGGACCAGATCGTGCTGCGCCAATGCAAGAAGAAGGCCCGCTAGATGCAGTACGAGGTGCGCTATGTGGCCATCTCGACATACCATCACGACTATCTTGGTGTGAAGATGACCAAGGAAGACGCGCGGAGGATGGGCATTACCTTGGAGAGGGACGAGTTCTTGAAGGTAAGTATAAAAGATTTTTCATTATGCTTTCATTACCTTGTGGTACATTTCACCATTTCGTGTTGACATGCCATTATGCTTTCATTATGTAGGTGTTACCAAATTGGTGTTATGGAAAAGATGAGTCCTGGGCGGCATTGGTGGATCTTTGGTGTGATGAGGCTGGAGCCTGGGCGGCTATGAGAGTCAAAAACAAGGCTAACCGAGGGAAGGAGGGAGTACATGCTCAGGGAAACCGAAACCACTATCTCCACAAGGCAGTTAATGTATGACTAACCCCATTAAACATTCTTCTTCTTCTATTTACCATTACTTTCTTATGTATGACTAATCTCTGTTTGGTGGTGCAGGAGGAGAAACTGAAGCGGCCGCTCTCACACATGCAGGCGTGGGAGATCGCCCATACGCGGAAGGACCCCAAGCCTGGCGAGCCCAAGTACTACGGCAAGAAGACCACGCATAGGAAGAAGGCCTACTCCGATGGGTATCTGGCGTTACATCCTGACACACCTGACCCCATTGCGGCGGATCTGGACGAAAGGGTGGTGGTGGGCATGGGGCCGAAGGAGCACGGTCGGGAGGCAGTTCTCGATGCTGTGATCACTCCTACTATCTCCTACACACAGCTCCGTCGGATCGACCCGACCCTGAGCCAGCGCACGAGCACGCCCATGAGCAGTGCACCGTCACTGTCCCTCTTTCAGGACAGCAAACTGTAAGTATTTTCCCTTTTATCTTCATTGCTCCCTTTATTTTCCGCATTTAGTAGTTTTATGAGTTTCATCATGTCATACTGTAGGCCTACATGGAGTACACACGCCAGGAGACCATGGCCTGGCATGACCGCCTTCATGCATACCATCAGCAGAGGGATCGCCAGATGCAGCACGCTTTTCAGGAAATGGCGGCCGGCAGGTGTCCTCAATGGCCATCAGCAGAGGGTCCTCCAGCACAACCAACGTTGCTGACCTTTGAGGAGTTTGTGGCACAGAACACTGGCCCCTCGCCGGTTAGTTCATCCCCAATCTATTTACTCAAAGCATATCATGCCTTTCAACACAGTCATATATCCCGTTAATATGTCTTTTCAACATCCAGGGAACCAGTGGATCAACCGTTGGCGGTGGTCTTCGCAGCACTCCCGAGTCACGGAGCCCGACCACTCCGATCCATGGAGGCGGAGGCGGAGGTGGAGGCGGTCTTGGCGGTAGCGTTGCCGCTAGCACTGACGACCTGGGCTTCAGCGGTCTTGGCGGTGACGACCTCCGCGGTGCTCGACGTCCTGGCGCTTAAGCCTTTTGGTTACTTGTGTGCTTATGCTTATGTATCTTTAGATGACTTGTGTGTCGTGATGATGATAAACTTGTGGTCTTTGATGGTCCTTTAGATGACTTGCGTGCTTCTTTATATGCTTATGCTTATCTTTATGTTGATTATGATGATGCTTATGCATATATTATTGTGATAGGACGGATGATACTTAGATGTGTTCTATATGTCTATTTCCATCTCATATATCTGCTGATATGTGCTGTATATCTGAATTGAATTGATTTGAAAACAAACACAAAAAAGAAAAAAAAATCAAATACAAACTATGCCGACCGCTAGGCCGTCGGCATAGGGCTGGCCGGAGCTCCCAGTTGCTGACGCATGGCATCTATGCCGTCGGCCTAGCCGTCGGCATAGATTTAATCTAAGCCGACGGCTAGGCCGTCGGCATAGACGCCACGTGTCAGCAACTGGGAGCTCGTCGAGCAAGTCTATGCCGACGGCTAGGCCGTCGGCATACATATAAACTAAGCTGACGGCCAGGCCGTCGGCATAGCCTTGCCCCAGGATAGCCCAGTTGCTGCCACGTGGCAGGCCTATGCCGACGGCTTAGTTTAGATCTAGGCCGTCGGCATAGGCTTGCCACGTGGCGAGCAGGCGTTGGTCAGCACTTGACGGCGGCCGTCGTTAGGAGGTAACGTTGCCGACGGCCAGGGCCGTCGGCATAGATATACGGATAACGTCGGGATAGGGCCTATGCCGACGGCCTTTCTATGCCGACGGCCTCCCGGGCTACGCCGACGGATATGTTGCCGACGGTCCTATGCCGACGGGGGCCGTCGGCATAGGCCTGTCCCGACGGCCAATCAGGGCTATGCCGACGGCCAGGGCCGTCGGCATAGGGTGCGATTTCGGTAGTGCCCGTCCTCAATATGTTTGACCTTGTTAAGTTTTTTGAGAGCGCACGACCACATGTCCACTGAAAAAGAGCGATTTGTGCGGATTCTCCATGACTGCAGCCTGTGAACAAGGAGAATGGTTCAAATATTGCCAAAACTGCAGGACCTAGACGCCGAGCTATATATGGAAGATGCGGTACGTGAAGACATGTATATCCAAACATGAGAGCCAAGTAGCAAAGGGTAACCAAACTCACTGACATTCAAGACAAAATTCAAGCAGAAAGAAAACGACGATAGGGACTTTTGTACAGGAATGCACTCGACAAGGAGGAGATAATAAACATCATGTACTGGGTCATTGGCGCTACGTAGACGCAGGTCCTACAGGGCCTACCACAAATCCGTATCCTTCATTCCTTCTACATCACATACCTCATGTGCCCTGTTCATTGACGGTCACCGTGTGCAGGATGCCCAATCTCGTTTGCAGTCGACACTGATCAAGCAGTGGCATAGGTTCTCCCGAAGCCACTCATTCCATAAAAATTGTCAACGCAGAACAAGGCGGGGACACCGTTATCGCCGGTGACGCGGATGTCATGATCAAGCATGGCTTGCGGTCCGGCAGTCTCGCCCAAGAATAATGCACATAAGAATCACAGAGCTTAGAGGAGAACGTAGCTAGAGTGTTAAACAATCACAAAGACCTGGTCGTATATCAAGTGCGTACCCATTCGAGATTATATATAGAGATATATATAGAGAAAGTATAATTGATGGGTACTCATTCTGAGTTATTTATATAGAGGACATGTCATCTCCTCAGCTGTTAACACTTTGACCAATCGGTCAAGCCATCGTGGTAGCACATTGGCCACTTCAATTTTGAGGACCTTTCTCTGTCCATGCACGCACAAGATGTTGGAATTATACTTTCCCCTGGTGTCTTCATGGCCAAGGCAAAATTGAAGAGATCCAGGGATAGTTAGGGCTTGCCATTTCTGCCTATTGCAGTAGATAGAGGTGTGTCGATGTGCTTGCATTGGTCCCAAGGTTTATCCGATGCTAGGAACGAGTCGATGAATGCCTCTACCTTACGTTATTGCAAGAGACACATCTGCGGATCTGCCCACACCACCATGTGCTTAGTGGAACTGTTCTTGGCGGCCATGATCGTTGCTAGATGAAGATTGGTTGGATGTAGTAGAACATAGGAAAGTTGGAGATGACCCCGGCTTCTCTTCTCTGGATGTAAACAGGGCATCGACTGGAGTCAAGGCCGAAGGTCTTGGGCTAACCAAGGAAGAAAAGCCAACTAGCTTTGCTGAGAGGTACTCTTCCATGGAAACCACAAGTCCTACAACTTTTCACCAGCCCTCTTGGCGTCGTGGCCGGAGGTGTTCGGCTAGCCGGAGCACGAAGCAATGCTCCAGATCAGCGGCGACAGGCCTGTCATCTCGATCTCCTACATACACGGCACAGGGCCCTGGCCGCCGGGCCCGCACCCCTGGAGCGTGGTCGTGGTGTTAGACATGGCAACCGGCGTCGGCGGCGGCTAACGTGCATGCACCCCTTGTGCGTGCATGGATATGTACAGTAGTATCGTATTGCGATGTTGCATAGCACATGAGGTCGAGGCCAAAGCTCTTCGTGAAATTGAATAAGCCGCGGCGACGAGCACCTTCCCGCCGCTCGCCGGTACGACACCTGAGTGCAGGCCGCTGCTGAAGTTGAAGTTGAAGCAGCAAGATATAGAGGGCAATGTTTTGAAAGAATGCAGGAGAACTGCGATTTCATTAAGTGGAAGAGCGGCAGACAGCCAACTGTTGTGGCCATCTCAACTGCGATTTCATATAGAGGACAATGTTATTGTGGGCATCTCATGTATCCAAGAAGCCTATACCTAGAACGTGTGGAAGCCAAGTTGTTACAATGAAAGTATCCCCCACCATGGAGATCATTTCCAAAAGGCATAGCGCCCAGACGTCTAAAATAGTGTATAAATTTCTCATTGTAGGGCAACAAATTTACTTTCATTTGTTTGTGGATGCAGCGGACCACAGGACGCAGGTGCAGAAGTAATCACATGGGAGTCGAATGGTTTCAGTAATTAGTCTCGTTGCATGCGCGACCTTCCATGAAAGGTTTAAAATCAGCAACAGGTTTTTATGAGCTAAACCAGGCCGCTATTAATATTGAATAAAAGTAGATCAATACTCGAACAATATTGAAAATAGTTAGTTCATATATTTTGGGGCAAAATTCATCTCTGTTTACATAAGACTAAGTCTACATATATTTAGCGATTAAAATGTCAAGAAGCGATTATTCATACACCACTACTAGACTAGAGAGATAGGCATCGCTATTTGACATTGACATAACTACGGTGGCCTTCCGACACCGTCTAGTCGGAGTCGTACACGGACTCCTCGTCGGAGTCTTTGTCAATGAGTGGAACCCGCCAACTCTTTCGGGCCGGCAATCATACATCATGTAAGGATGTTCGACGAGAAGAAGGACGGGAGTGCACCATGTGAAGTTTGTCATCACTAGGGAAGAAGTAGGCGTAGATGTTTTCCTGAGACCACTCATTCCGAACAAAATTATCAGCTGAATAAGGTGTATGTACATTGCCGTACATGTTGCACCTCATGTCCATATTTATATGTTGTTTGGTTGGAGTCCATCGTCAATTTCAGTGACATAGATTCATCATCAATGATGGCTTATCGTCCAGTAAGCTACTCTACACACTACAACCAAAGAACACGTAGTTGAATTGTTGAACAATTACATGGGCTAGTCATATATAAAAGTGGGGAGCAGTTCGATGGTTATGTATAGAGACACAGATGTGAAATAATGTAGTCAGGACATGGCATATAAATTAGACTTATTAAAGACGGCAACTCCATGAACACTTCAAAGTTATATGTATAGATTGTCGCATGAGCTGGGTAAATGTAGTAGGACTGTAAGAGTAAGTCTCTCTCACCCCTCGCCACACATGAGAGTACATGATATTACTAGAACATAAAAGCACGAGTTGCCGCGCCCGTCCATTATAAGATAGAACAAGAAAAGTACTTAGATCTGAATAATACAATCACCTAAAAGTACATAGACATTATATTTCAGAAATCTCTTCCAGACATTGCTTGTTTCAGTGATGTAGATTAAGGAAAATAATTATATGTTTTGTTCAAGCTAACAAATATTCTGATTTCACATAACTGCAGGTTCAAATGGGTCACACTAATGCTACATACATATTATCGTGGTGTTTACAAAGTTGCTGTTCAAAACAGAGAGTACCGTGATATCATGGGCAGATCTACCATCCAGCCTTATGCTAGATAGGTTACTATATATCAAGTTTCAATGAAAACTGAAAATGATAAGATTGTAGACAATCCAGGCTTCGAGAATTTTCTAGGTTTGGCCATGTGGTCTGAATTCAACGGCTCCAGCATGTTCATGCGCACATGTGACTTCAGATCACGTTGCCATGACTTTGTGATTTGCTCAAAGAGTTGTACGTACCTCCTCGGACACTCTATGAAACCAAAAAGTCCTCACAATGACCTGTTCACGTTAGTTCCTGCATATTGCAATTGGGATATGAAATTAATACAGAAAAACTGAAATATTTATATAGCCTCCAAATGTGAAGATAAGAAAAAGTTGGTAGAGAGATAACTTACAGGAACTCAGTTATATTATTATCATAAACCATAATGCTCAACATGGATCAAAAGACAAAAAAGAATGGGCCCCCGCGATCGCACCATGGGCGACATAGGTGGCGATAACCTAGCGGCCACCCGAACCCCCGTCTTCCCTATTGGTCCCTCGCCGCCACTGGAGGATGCTGGCGGGCAAAGCCCTCTCCAGTGGATGGCGGTGGCAGGGCTTTCTCTTCTGGCCGGCTCGGGGTGAACCACCAAACTGTATGAGAGGCTTTTATTTAGTCTAATTTGATGAAAATAGTAGGAGCCTTTTGTGTAGCATAGCAGTGCAAGATTTCAGTTGCATAATGGAAGATTTCCGATATGGAATGGCCCGAAAGAAATCCTGTTTGATCGTCTTGAACTAGCAAAGGTATTAGGAGTTTAAGTCGATTTGTGAGCAGTTTTCCAATCCCTTTGATAGGACAATTTTGAAGGAAGATAAGTCGGGACTAGATTATTAGCTTCATTGTGTTTTGTCAGTAGGATCATTAGGGTCAGGGCACAGTTTTTTTGCGGATAAATCTAAATCTGACAGATGGAATTCTTTTTTTTGTTGTTGCGAAAAGAGAGATAGAATTCATTGAACAGGTAAAACATTTTTTCTGTTAGCAAAGACCAGAATTTTCTATAGAAACCAGACCCGAAGCCATCTGGGCCCAGGCTGGCGTTCGGGTTCATGATGACGAACGCATGTCATATTTCTTGATTCGTCAATGGTGAGTTTAGGTTCCTACTGTAGGTGGCATTGTTGGTCGAGAAGATCGTGAAGTGACAAGAAGCCATGAGCGTTTGTTTGAGAGACTGAGACTAGATGTAAGTGCTTTGGGAGGAGACTGTTTTTCTTACACAGATGCAAAAAGCTAAACTCACCAAAAAAAACATGCATGTGGATTGATGTTGATGAGTTTC
>NC_057808.1:486671079-486672101 GCF_018294505.1 Triticum aestivum
ATAAGAGGTTTAGGGGACACACTCAGCTCCGTGATGCATGGCACATGCGCCAAAACAAAACGCAATTGGTCCAAAATAGCACACTTAGGAAGATAAAGTAGGTCGCACAGTGGCAGTGATTTAAGTTAAGGGTACGACCACAACAGATTTATGTGCAAAGCACACCCTGGGAGAGGGTGTGGTCACCATGGAGACGTAGTGGACCTCTCACCTGCCCCAGTTCAGCCAGCTTGGCGATCTCCTGATCGGAGGCGCCGCAGAGAGTGGCGATGTTTGGCAGGGCATAGACTGGCTCCTTCGGGACACTGCCACGCTGGTGAGCCCCGAGATGTCCAGCGAACTGACGAGCGCGTTCTAGGCTTGGCTCAGATCAAAGCGGCATTCCTTGAAGCGCATGGCCTTGTGGGTCATGGAGATGAAACTTGGCCCCTCCAGCTTGTCCAGGTGATCACTTTGGCAGAGGTGCTGCTTGATGTCGGTGATGTGCTTGTTGAGGGCAAGGTTTTTTTCGTTACCAATTTTTCTCGGCTCAGGCGGAAAGACCGGTTTTCGCAAAATCTCGGATTTTTTTGTCCAAAATTTTCAGAACAAAAGTTGAATTCAAAAAAATTTAGCATCAAAATGTATTAATTGAACTCTGCGCGTATTCTTCTTACTAGTACGGTGAACAGAACACCTCTTCTCAAGCAGAAGGGCGCATGTTCTATCCATGCCAAGTGCCGCACTGCAGCGAATTATTTTTGTTTTCAAATTTCCTTTGAACTAGGATTAAAAACATAATTCTCAGGTTACGGGAATTGCAAGACGCCCTGCTTCTAGGTTTCAATTCCTACCACCAGGCCACGAAGCCAGTTCTGAACAATTGCGCATACAATATCTATCTGACCTCGTTCACTTAATTAATTCAAAATAATTTGAATTTTTCTGACCATATTACATTTTTTTGGTGTTGACCGGAATTTCCGGAAACCTGCCGGTTTCTGAAATTCTCGTTTGAAAAACGAAATCCATGAAGTACCAGC